>NW_022146724.1:36658-44384 GCF_002938485.1 Sitophilus oryzae | reverse complement strand
GTGGATCAGGATAATCTTTTAAATACCCTGTTATTATTGGCTTCATTTTAGATCACTTTACATAATCCTAAGATATGAGTAAATATATTTCGATAGTTTCAGAGATGTTAATAAATAAAAAAAAATATATTTTTTAATCCTTTCTTAAAAAAATTAAAAAATACAAGAACCTGTCCTGAGATCAAAACTATATTAGGTAAATACCTTAGATTGTCTGAACTTACTTCGCTATAGATATTTTAAAGCCCTATTTTATCTTTTTATCTTATATTTTACCTAATAATCGACCGTTCCCATACAGATCAGTGACCCTGTATATATACATCCACAGAAAATGGCCTACTATTTATAACGTGGAACTTTATAAACGTAGATTTTGAACATCTACGTTCATGAAGTACACAATTTTTACATCCAAATTCTTGTTGAGCAAATAGAATGCTAAATTCTTATCAGGAACATTATAATCAGTTATTAGTAAATTGCAGATGTCTTATAAATACATGGATGTGATTTAATTATGTATAAATATCTGTAAACAATAAATTCATATTTGTGCTGCTTCAGTAATAAATGTGATGGAATCGATAGATACGGAAATTCATAGCGACACTATTTTATCTAACAGTGCGATTTCTGGTATGGCGCCAAACAAGCGAAGATCGTTATCAGGTGCAGGCCCTTTTGGCACACAGTTTAGTTCTAAGTTTGCTCCATATCTTCAAACAGCGAACTTGTACGTAATCGTGTTCAGAATTGGTTATTAGCAGATAAGTTTTTTGCGACAAGATCGGATTGAGCAGATAGCGAAATAATTTAATTCATTATGGACTAATATTTAATGTATTTTGATACTTGCCTAGTCATACAAGGCCTCTACTACGACGCGACATTTTGTATGGAAATGAAATTTTGAGAGCATATGAATAAAATAAAATATGTTAATTGAAAACATTTTATCAAAATATATAGTTATATATTTTGATAAAATGTTTAATTTCTTTTTCAATTAACATATTACACGACTTATAGAGTTCTATAAGTCGTCCCCAAAAAAGTTAAGCATCAAAGGTGTGTCTTTTTTAATGGAATACCCTATATATTAATTTATTTTTAGGTTATAGAAAAATGTAAAAGTGAGTTTTATTAAAGAAGTATATGACTGAAATGTAAGGTTTTTGACATAGTTTTTAATGTTTTATAAAAATGAAAAACAAATTTTAAATTTCAATAAATACTACGCATATTCGAATTTACCATGTATAGCCTAATATTTAGGTCTAATAACCATTGCACTTTAAATCAAATTAAAATTTGATCTAAAGAGTTTATACAGGGTAAAAATGAATATTGGGCATTGATCACATTAACAACATATTAAACAACGTTAATCAACATTTATTATTAAAACAGTATATTATTATTTTGATATTCAATGAAGGAATCATATCTCTTCAAAATTTTATTCAGGTTTCTACTTCTTAGACAAATATTTACATATATATTTTCACTTGTATGAATGAAAATTTTTATTATTTGATAAAATCTTGGTGGCAGTGATATAAAAAATATTCAACGGTTAATAAAAAGGTACACGTTTTATACCTATTTCTTTATATTTTAATTATTGCAGAATTAGAACTAGATATGTAAACGCACAATTATGTCAAAAATTATCTAGATCCGATCAAATGCTCAAAATACTTCTTGTCAACTGCCTAGAATTACCCTCTTTTCAAAAGATCATTTTCTGTTAAAAAGCATATCTGAAGTTATGCTTCGAAAAGCAGCCACAATATTTTTTCTCGCATTGTCGACAGTAGTAGACCGAGTTTTGTAAACACCGTCTTTAACATATCCCAATGAATAAGTCCAGACTAGATAACCACTAGGAGCATTTAAGAACTGTATTAATTCTCTATGCTATAGGACAAGTTTTCATTTTTGGCAAATTCAAATTTTTTTTAACTGACAAAATGATAACTATTTGTTAAATTTGATTCAAATAATAGGATGTACTAACACTAAATCATAAAAATAAAAACATTTAGGAAATCTTTCTTTGAAAGTTAGGCAACCTTCATAGTATTTTGAAGAGACCGATTGAATTATTGCATTGAAACTTGCTTTTAAAAGCAAAAAAACATTCAATATCAATTTTGTATCACCCTGTATAACTTTTTGGATCAAATTCTAATTTGATTTAAAGTACAATGGTTATTTGATCTATGCATTAGGCTATACCGGACAAATTCCAATTTATGGAGCTTTTATTGAAATTTGATCTTATTTTAATATATCAAAAACCTTGCAAAATTTAAGATTAATTTTTGGATTCTACAATTATAATAAAGTTGAGTTTTATTAGAGCAGTATACGACTAAAATTGTCCATAATTCAATTAATATATAGGGTGTTTTATTAAAAAATCACAACTTTTCTGTGGATTTTTTTTGGGATACCCTATAGAACTCTGTATATTTCTAGTTCTCCTTGGAGCCTCCGCGTCATATGAGAGGCACTACTCCAAAAAAATTAATTAAATGTAATAATAATAGCTCCCGTATATAGCGTTTAACGCTTTGGGAGTAGCAAGGTACAGCTTGCCATACTAGAGCCGTTCGGTTTACAAGGAAGGTAATGTGGCTAGCACTACGCTTCAACCGCCCATTATTACCTCAGGATTGTGAATCCCAAGTACTCATTTAAGGCTGAGTTGACCTAGGTACCCAAACTATTTTTATTTTAATAAAAATAGTCGGCTGATGCAATGCCGGGTGTGGGAATCGAACCCACTACCTTGAGATTGGTAGACAATTTACCGGTTACCGGTTTACAATTAAATGTAAAAAGTTAAAACCCTCTAGCTTTCTGATAATTATTGATAGATATTTACATTTATTCAAAAAGCATGAACGATCTATCTGAATTTATTAACACCATATCAATGAAGCTCTCGTTCAAATTCAGTTAGTTCTTCAAATCGGCAAAATGGAAATGTTATTGTGCTATTTCTCGCTCGTGCTGGTTCGGATAGATAAAAATTAGGTCTTTGACGGTAGTGACGGCCCTATTTCCGGACGTATTGTTTCGAAAAGCTCGTAAAACAATGCGGGAAAAAACTGAAATCGCTTCAAATTCCGATACTTTGTATAATTTTGGCGCGAATAAATCTTCCGAAAGTCCTCTTCCCTTATGTTTTTCAAACTTTTAGATTGTTTAGTAAAACAAATGGCCGGATTTATATTAGATATATGGGACAAGCTAGCGTCACCCTAGCGAAAAATCTGCTGGCACTATATTTACAGTTATAAAGTTGCTTTTAAGCCGAAATTTTAGTTTTAGTGCATAGTTTGGGTAAATGCAGAGTTTGTTGTGATTTAGTTAAAAACGTCAGTGGAAATTGTTTTAAATTGCATAGTTTAAACTGATCAATTATGTAAACATGAATTGATAAAGATCAGTACACACTTTTAAAATTTGTATTACTAACCATAGAAAATATCTGTTAGACAAAAAATTAATGAGGAAGTCCTCAAATCTATATCGGGGAAAATAAAATGAGATACTTTTTAACTTATCTCTCAGAGTATAGCCAAACCATTTTCGTACGAACCTACCTTGGGTGGAAGTTACCTTTATTAACTTCTCTTAGGAGATGCAAGACACTGTCCCCTACAACATGAAAATCCCCATGTATGACGAGTTATAGACTGTATGATAAGTTATAACTTAAGAAAGAGGGACACAATAGATCTTTAAAGTAGCGATAATTAACCCCCCTCTCACTCATTCTACATTCTACTTTTATTAAAATATCGCTGCTTTTCCTTTACTGTTTTAAAAATAACTATGAAATTTTGCAATGAGTTTTTAAGACATCGCACTTTAAAAATAGGCAACATTTTTGAATTAGACTATTTCTAAGACAAAAAATTATCGTAAAAATATACATGAAAAAAAAAACAATATATTACTCCTTCATTTCTATAATGTGTATTAGACGTTTTACATTTCTATACTATTTGTTGTCCTATTCTTATACTATTTGTTGTCTGAGAGAAATTCTTAATTTCTACTGCTCAAATTATCACCCCGGATAGCACTAGATAGATCGTATACGAATTATTTGGCCCCGTGTAAAAACAAGATCCATTTTAAAGTAAAACTAATATTTTCGTTAGTTGGTGCCTTAAATCCTAAGGCATGTGCATTGGAGCGTGGCTTAATTATTGGTATGTGAGAAATGTGTCCCTACATTAAGGCCGTGCACACACGGCTCCACTCAAACGCGAGGCGGAAGCGTCTCGAACTTGGAACGAATCCCCCTCCGCTCTTAGCACGGGTCGTTTAGCGGTCGACGCGGAGTCGAAGTAACTGATACTATTATTTACGTATAGACTAGGGGAGAGATTGGAGGTAGAGTGGGGGGAGATTCGCTCGGAGTTCGAGATGCTTCGAAAGCCAGACGACCCGTGTACGAACACTCTGCGGTAAATTGTTTTTTCCGATACTGTAAAAGGGCTTAAAAAATGTAAAATTCTGATGAAAAAGGCTTTTTTTTCTGATGAAAAAGGCTTTTTTTTCTAATAGTTTTGTGTTCATTCAGAAATTGTGCAGTTATCGCTATTATTCATGTGCTCGGCTATGCCTGATTTTGTAAGCTCTCCTCGTTCTGCATTTATTTAATGTAGATATTTTTGGATATGTATTGCACATACCCTAAACATATACCATATACAAGTCCCAGACCAATGTTATCTTTAAAGTTATACTTTCTTTCAAATACATTCAACTACTGAGATTTATTTTAAAACGATAAACTTTTCTAAATCAATTTTAGATTCACCCTAGTATGAATACATCTTTTAATACTTATATTTGAGAGTAATTCTGCCTACATAGTTTTAATGACAAATAACGTTAAAACCGTACTTTTTCCAACATTATTTTATCAAAATTTGGTTAAATCGTAATGCTACCTATGATTATGAAATGAATAATTAGACAATTAGAGAATCCAGGCTTCTCTCGATCAACTTTAGATAATGTTCAGAGGAACTATCAAAATTGCAGTAATCCAGCACATAGGTCGGCGGTAGAACGGTAATCGTTTTATATGTTCCTCCGGAAAATCTCCGGATTTCCTTCCTTCTTATAGAACAGCCGCATTCTTACACAAGGCTTAAAGCCTTCCTGCGTCTCTCTTTCTCGCTCTCTCTAACATTCCAACAGACCGGATTTTAATTATATTACTAGAGATTGATGTCCGGATAAGTGCTCGTAATTTATTTAATGGCTCTCGAAATCTGAGGGCTTAATAATGGACCACTCTGGAAATTGTAACGGAAAGGAATGATGTGGATCGTGAAGGAGCTGTTCGTCTTTTCAATGTAAGATCGTAGAAAAAATAATAGTGTTCAAAAGCACTATACATATATATTGAGAGTATAATTTTAATATATATTTTATTGTGTTATTTAAAAAACAGGTTTATAAGAGCATAAATAGTTTAATTGTTTGTTAGATTTGTTTAATTGTCAGTCCAACTACGGTCACTCGAAGATATTGCCAACGATAGGGAAAATCATGGTGAACATGAGTCCACATCTGCTAGACCAGAAAACGGACTATATGCTCACCAAACATGATTTTGAGAAAAGATAAGAATTCGCATCCCGACAAGAGATAAATGGGAAAGCAACCGAGTAATGAACACTCAAGAGATAGCAGTTAACAGATGCCTGCAAATTCAGGGGCACAGGTGTAGGCATCTTCTCAGAGAAACTATAGACATCCGACGATCTTAAAGGTTATCGCATGGCTGTAATGTTCTACAAGCAGAGGTTTACGCCATATAGGAAGCGGCTAGATGTATACGAGAGAAAATTGCTGGTAGACCAATAGGGGATATAGTGATATACTCTTGACAGCTTGGACGCTTTAAGAAGCATCACCATGGAATCAGTGAGCCTGAAAACTGTTTTTTTTTTTGTTTTTTTGTTAGGGTGGTTGAAAAATCTTTTATAGACGAATAGTGATCATTTCCATAACCATCTTGGGAGAGATGGTTATATAAATAACCCCTAGACAGTGTTGGACTCGTGTTGATACCCACTAAAAAAGTCCACCTCCGAGGAATCAGCCGCCGAAGAATGGTCAGCTATTATTCCTGCTAATATGTTGGTAAGGGGGTTTTAGGGGTACTGGAGAACTATATCATGAGGCTGGGGGGACAAAATTAATTGTCTGGAAGAATGGTTTTTAGATGGGAGTATTTGAAGTTTTTATAGTCCTCGGGATTGTAATCGATAGATATTTATTTTAGGGTACTATTGAGATAGTACTGATTTTCTCGTAGAACTTCAATTTACATTTTCACTATTTAGCGTGCCAAAGTAAAAATTTGATATTTTTAAAAACATATTTGTCCACGCACGATTGTTCTGAATAAGCTGGAGCTCTTATCTGTCGGCATGCCATCAAAAACCGCGAATAAATCAAGTAGTAATATGCGCGGAAATAGTGCGCTTTTTCTGAAGTTTGCAAACATGCAAACACTTGTTTTTAAAATTCGTGCTGTTGTTTATTGTTACCCAATAATTTCTTTAAGATGGACTATGAAGCTTCAGGTTAGTACTTGTTATTTATGTAATTATAATGTATTTTTCTTTTTCTTTTCTATTTGTAAGTAAGGCTTGTCGTCGAATAAATTTTATTATTTTTTTTTTGTAAATGACTAGTTTGTGTGAGGGCTATAAAAAAGTTCCACCTAGTACCACTCTCGTTTCTTCTCTTACAGTTAGATTAGACCTTTATCTTTACAAGCATTAAAAGATTTGCGTCCCCGATTGTGATTGCTTACAATGATATTTCAGGCAAATTCAAGCATAAAAAATCACTTGAATATATACAACTATTTTTTGGTACGCTAAACTTGCATATTTGCAATGTATGTGCGACGTTTCGCTCCAACATAGTGGGCTTTTTCAGGAACTTTATTCTGAAAACTTGAAGTCGTTTTGCTAGCACCAGTCTGTATAAAAAGAGCATAAAATTAATAAGGTTTTATTAAAATAACTGCTTTGGTACTGTAAATACTTACACGTTTTCTGAATACATTATTCACATGTTAAGTGTTTTTTTCCCTCAGCCTATTAAGAAAGATTATATAAACCTGACTTTCTAAAGCCGTTTGGGATTTTACTGTCTTTACGGACTCCTGAAACCTTAAATTGGCTGGAAAATGTTCGAAAGAATAAATAAGGTCAGAGTGTTTTAAGGTCCATTGGTTTTATTACGTCTTGAAGCCTCCTTTTCACTGTTCTCTGCCTTACGCATAAGAATGCTTAATAATAGATTATTTGGTTTCAATATAAAATAATGTTCTGACACTGTGTTTTTCTGGTGTGTTATTTATTCTTGCATTTTTCTCTATTTTTAATATAAATATACATAGAGTATAACATAAACAGAAAGAAATTATTTTTATTATCAAAATATTTTTTTATATGTTTTAAAAAATAAAAAATAAATACTTATTGTGGTCTATTGAAAAGTAACAATAGCAATTTCTATAACTTATCCGTAACATAGACTTACTTTTACTATAACCACAGAATATCTAGCTACGCAACAGAAGCCTCGTTATATGTATAAAATTGTAGGTAGCAAAAGGAGACAGGCTTTTAAAGAATGAGCAATACGTAACTGAACGTAGTTTGAG
>NW_022146724.1:0-16666 GCF_002938485.1 Sitophilus oryzae | reverse complement strand
AAAACCTAAAGGAGAGATACCCACACGTAAAAAAAAAATAAATAGATTTTTTTTTTTTTTTTTATATATAATACATATATATGTCATTACCCAAAAAAAGTAACGAACATTAAAAAAAAACAGGACATGATTTAAAGACTTCCACCAAGAAAACAATGTAGCCTCAATGTTATAACCTATATACAACAATCCACGATTATAGGGTACTGCGTAGACGGAACAATATAACCCAGAAAAAAAGACGAACGTCACCCAGACACACTCCATTCGCAGTAGGAGAACAACAAGCAAATGCACTAAAAACACACCATACGAAAAAAAAATCAAAATATCAAAAACATATCAAAACATTCTCAGGTTAACAGACTGTATCTTGGAGATCCCTGATTCCCATGACACTTCCGCCACTTAAAGAATTTACTAACGAGACACGCAAACAGAATAAACACTACCCAAACTTCTACAAGATCATAACTATTTGACAATAAAGACCCTGTTCAACAAAAAAAAAAGGCAAACCCATTTAGCAACACCAAAACTTTGTTTAATTACCTACTATTCCGAATTCTTAAAATGACTTTTCCGCTTTCAAAATATAAAACTCACCAACCATCCTTCCGCCCACCACGCTATACCATGTCTATTTTACTTCCAGGACTGTGGGCGTGCGTCACGGTCACTTTTAGATTATATCAGGCCACAAACCACAGTATTGACACCACAAGAACCAAAAGAGAATAAGCTGCAGCACCACTAGTAGACCGGTCGTCGATTTATGTTCCACCAAACACAGACTTGTAGTCAATTCTATCACAAATTATTATCAAACAATTTTTTTTTCTTTTAAAATGATGTTCAGATTTTGTGAAAAAGTATAAAGTCAGAAATCGGCAAAACTTAAATTGTATAGTCTTCTTAAGTTTTTAAAACTAATATAGGGCGAATTACAAAAATTCTTTTCAGTAAAAAATTAATGAGTTAATAAATAATTAAATAATTATAACTAACCTTTTCTCGCGACTACGTTCGCGTTAAACCTCGAATCGTTTATGCATTGATTTACAATGATTTTTACTTCTTTATAGAGAGTAGTGAATATAGATGTTTTTCTTTTTCATCCTTTTTTTTTATTTATTAAGAGCACTAATATTCTCTTTATAGGTTTATTTTATTTCTTTGAAGAATAATTGACGAAGATATATTTAGTTATGAATTGTGACATAATAAACCCTTGTAATAAACATTTTATATGTCTGGTTTATAATGTTATAGTATTGCATTTTTCGGTACAGCCACCAAAGGGTTTCAATTTGCAGTTCTATTCTCCTAAGGTATAAAATTTCATAAATCGCTTTAACTTTGTGCCAATTTTTATGTGTATGATCCAGAGGTCACCAAGTTAATATAAATTTTACTCAACTTTATTCCATTTGGTTGATGATTTCAAAATTCTTCTACATTTTTTATTGTAGGGGATTTCATTCTTCTAGACCAAATAGTTAAGGAATTTTCATACCACAAATTGTTCCGACATAGTTACTCTCTAAGAAGATGAATTTTCTAAAATCGTTTTGTGTAGCTAATTCACTAAGGTCGTTTAAACGAACCTTGGTTCTAATATTTATGTATATAAAGCTGGCGGCATGGCACTCACTCTAAATTATCTAAAAACGTAATATAACTAACTGACACACAATGACAATGACAAATAGTTTATTTCTGGAGGTATTGTGTTGATGAGAGGTGTTTTTTAGGTATGTTTTAGTATTTTGTCGTTTTACACAAAGAACTAGCCATTAAACAATATAAATACTGTCATCAAATCTACACATATAGTACTTTCAATTAGGAAAGAGGGAATCAACAAGATTGGTAAAGCGGTTTCGGCGGGATGGATGCAAAAAAAACCTTTCGAGCTTTTAATGTATGGATTTATTATTTTAATGGAGTTTCTATGGTGGATTTAATTTTTTTCCAACATTTTAACTTTGCAAATTTTTATAAAATATTCAGGACTCGCCAAAATCGTACTCCACCGTGTCCAGCCTGTTAGCCAAACGTAGGCCGAATCCTCTTCGGCGGAGTCGTGACCATGGCCGAAGGAAGAGTCTTGAAGATGCTCATCCGCGCATAGGATAAGTTGACTGCGTAGCGTATTGCGTTTTAATCGATTCTGAAACTTTCGTATCCTCGTGTATAACATGTTGAACGGGTGCAGTTTATTATTTTAAATTCGATTTTAATAGTAACTTGGTGAATGCACCGTGAAATATATCTCCCGCCATGACATGTTTTTACTTTTTTGTTAATGGTGAAGTGATTTGTATAAACTTATTCAATAACGTATATTTTCTCATTGTGATTTTTAGTTTTTAAATTAAAAAAAAAAAAAAAAAAAAAAAAAAAAAAAAAAAAAAAAAAAAAATAATTTTAAAAGAAGTAAAATTATTAGAGATATTAAAATTTTATTTGAAAAGGAAAAATATTTTTAAAAAAAAAAACTATTTCTAAAGAAAAAGTCTTTATACTAACTAGAATCCGGTGACATATAGGCGGTCTGACCGGGAAGAACATTACTTATACTTTTACATAACTGAAGAATAGTCTACTTTTTAATAAATGAACACTTCAGAAATATAACACCACAGTAAACATTTATTTATCAAAAAAAAAAAAAAAAAAAAAAAAAATTAAATTATAAATTATTCAGTTTTTTTTTTGTTTTTTTTCCTGATTGGTTTGTTTAACGACTTAATAAGTACCTAGCGAAAATCTTGTGCGCGTTACTACTACTATTGTTACAGGTTTATTCGTTAAAGAAATATGATACACAAGTTAAAAAACGCCTAAAATTTTAAAATGGATTGACCTTGTTGCATTATTGGCTTATTGTAATTTGTGTTGGAATTATATCTTCTTTAATATAATTAGACTTTTTAACGACTTTTAAGTTATCTAGGAAAAAATCTGTGCACCTACCTACCAGTATTGTTACAGGTTAATTCGTGAAACAAATGTGTTACATATTATTCGTGGTATTAGTGTTATTATATTGGAATCAGCTTTGCATTAGTGGGGCATTATATGAGAAATTTTGGGATATTTATTTGTATTTTTGGCATAACTTTGGCATTAGTATACAGAAATTTGTCACGGTTTACTCCTTGTAGATATTCAAAAAGTTTTTAGATAAACTCGTGCTTTTTATGTTCAGACACACATTGTCGTCAGGTAGCGAAAGATACCATTAGATTTTTATTAAGACGCTGGGTAATTAAACATTGACTACATAAAGCTTGGTCCACTTAATAGGGGTCACGACAAATAATCCTCACTTGAAGTGTTTGGTTAAGCGGGTGTGATAATAATTAATCGTTCGCTTTATAATATATTTAACCATAAACATTTAAATTGTGAGTAAAATATGGGCCAATGGTTGGATATCTCTCCTTTATAATTAGGTGAATAAAAATACACTAAATAATTAGAATAAAAAATCTGTAGGGCTTATTAGTAATTACGTCAATGTTATTAATTACTTTCTAGTCTAATTTATTTTCACTGTACAAATATAATTATTAATTTTAAAGCATATAAGTAATACAACACTAGTTGTGCCCTCTTATATCGTAAGAGGTTACGAAGTATACTCCTGGTTACACCCCTTACAGGAAAAACAATTAAGGGTTGTAAATAAATTGTATAAACACTGTTTTCTTATAATCAAAACCAGAAAACATTTTTGATGTTGTGAGATAAAAAAACAAAAAACATGCATTGGTTAAAATAAAGTTATTCCATACTTATGTGTATACTAGATGCTGTATATGTATATAGTATGTGTATAACATAATATGCATTACTATTATACTATTATTATTAAATAATATGTGTGTCAACAATATTCTTTAAACGGATTAACCTGTTAAAGACATTTATTCCCAGTAATGTTGTTAACGCAACCAATCAGGAAAATCCCAAGCCTACCGTTAAGGAGGTAATAGATGATAAACTGTATATAAATGACAAAAACTCTTAGAGCGGATAACCAAATTAATTACTACTGTCAGCAAGTTCAGCTACTAGCTTAGGTAGAATATCCCTAGAGTACCTACACCTACCTAGGATGTAGGTAGATTAAAAGCTTATTTTGACTTTACATCTCACTTCGGTGTCACAACGGCTGGAATTTTCAGGGATAAGAAGGCTCCAGTTACATCACATGTTACATGAATATGGGACCCTATTCCAGAAAGTAGTGCAAATTAGACCGTAGAAAAGGCACTATCATCATCGAAAATCGATATATTAATAACACCGTATAGAGAAAACAACATACTATTTTTGATCCAGTACACAAAAAAGTCTTCGTAGGAGTAATTTTTCTATAATTATTTACAAAAAAACATTTCCATTCGCGCTTATGATCTTCCAAAAAAACCTTTAAACATGAATAACTAATTTCAATCATGCGAAAATTTGGGTTAAAAATAGAGACTTGTTTTTGAATATCACTTTCATTTAACGAAAACGAAGGCCTAAATGAAAAAAAGAACACAATTTAAAAGTTCTTCGCTTATGTCTTGATAAGGTATCAAAGCAAACCCATATTTTTTGCTCTTTAAACTAATAGAATATCATAACAATTTGCGTATGTAATAGTTTTTGCGCCGGCGATGGCCGACTGCCGCCGCTGCGCTGAGATTTCCTATACCCTTGTAAATATGACGTCATGGTGTGGCAATGTAGCATTTTAATTCGATCTGGGCTCCCCTTTATTAGGATAACAGAAACATTTTCAATGTTAAAAAATATAATTGTAATACTAACTTTAAAGATAAAACACGATATTATTCTCTATGAGTGCCATTTACAGTTATATAATTATATTTACAACCCGTTCGAAAATAGGCCTTGGACTATTTTTGAACGTACAATTAAAAAAACATTGGTTATACTGGGTAAAACGAAGAATATAATTCTATAACCTTCTGCTTTTTTTCTAATGAAAAGTATTACTAACTTCACCTTTCAATCATAGGGTTCATCACATTAATAATTAATCTTTTAATTGGATTTTTTTTTTAAATAGAAGTTCAACTGCAGTCAAATTAAACGAAGTGCGTGCTGTTACGAATAATAAAGATTAAATGAACCCATTTCTCAGAATGTTTTGGTAACCTTATAATGCTTTTTAAATCTGATTACTAATTAGACAGTCGTTTTTTTTTAATGTTTTCGAAGAGCTTTTTATTAGGTCATGCCCTTTTTAACTACTGATGTTAAGGACATATATATCACGTCATTATCTACATACGTATATCACAACCAACTCTGAAGCACTTGCTGAAATACTTTTAATAAACACCTGCTATATCATGTTTTCGAGTGGTGTCTTAACAAACTTTCAGGAATAATTATTTTCGTTAAATTAAGACGTTATTCGCAAATATTTTTAATCTTTTAAAATACATTCCGAACCATTAAAAATAATTTATTTTTTTTTTTTTTTTTTTGTTGATATTTTGAGAAGAATGCATCCTTTATAAAACTTTTTGTCAAACTTAATTAAAAATAAACAATTTTTTTTTTTTTTCCAATTTTTCTTATTTAATTTTCTATTTTCTTCCATACTAATATTTCCGCTTATTATTAACCTTTTAAACTTGGACGAATAAAGGCAATAGAGAGTGAGAATATAAATATAAAACGAGGAAAAGAAAGAAAAAAAAAAATACTTTATCTTTAATTAAATTCGGAGAGGGAAACAAAACCGACCCCATAAGGTGAGGATTTACCACTCACCGATATCAGTATTGCTTAGTGAAGGCATTTTGATATTCGCATTTTGCTTGATGGCAACATTCGATTTCCTTGGGGCACACTTCGGATCAATTTAATTAAACTGGAAAAAATGTCGAGAACTTTGAAATGTTTTGTTCAGATGGATAATTTTGGCGCATCATGCTGGGGAAACATAATTTTAAATCCAGAATATCGATAATTAAAACATTTTTTGAGGTTTTAATATTATTCAACTGAAGAATATTCCAGTATATCGCTATTATATTTGAACATTTTTAGAGATTTTTACAAACCATGCATAGAAAACTTATCTAAATAACTTTTTAGAGTTTATCAAACCAAAGTAGAATGTAAAATGAGTGGAAGAGGGGGTTAATCACTGCAACCTTAAAGATATATTGTATCCCCCTTCCTTGAGTTATGACTCATCATACACTCTATAACACATTAAACATGTGGTAGAGGGACAGGGTATTTCCCATCTTCCTCTGGCCACAGATGTTTTTTCTCCGAGCGTATGCACCCTTTCACGTTTGGAGTTTGGGTTTCCGTATCCTTCATATTTGAGAAGCTTGCCTCGGCCGAAGGCAAGCTCCTCGACAAAGCTCTTGACAAAGCAGGTAGGAACTGGAAGATCTGTCTCCATTTTCTACGCCTCTTTAACTTTGTCTCTCCTTAGACTTGATACCGGTGTTGTCCCGTATCTATAATAGAAGAAATATCTCTCTATTGCCTCATTGGATTTAAGGTTAATTCTTATTGTGAGGACGGGACCATGATCCTCCTCACTCGAGTTGATGACTCGCCAAATCCATGACCTTACATTAGAGTTCTGAGCCTGGATAAGGCTCAGAAGATCGGTTGCTCCTCGGCAGAAAGTCCCAACCCTTGCCAATTTTTAAGCTTAGGTGTGCGGTTTCCACCAAACAATGCGCCGATTCTTGAGATATACAATCAATGAGAATCATGTCCACGCAATAGTGTATGCCCGCAAAACTCAGCTGACATTTTGTAGATCGTTGTTTTGCAATCTGGTAACCATTAATCGCCACTAACCAGTCAAAACCAAAGTAAGTCAAGTTTTAATATTTATTGATTTCAAAATATCTGAATTTTAGATCTTTTATATAGGGTCGCTGTTATGTATAGAAATAACGGTCGATTATTAGGTAAAATATAAAAGGTACTGCATAAAGTTAAATATAAAAGTTATATGGTTTTTAAATACCTATTAGCGGGTAATAAATTTAAATATACAGGGTCAGTAATAAAGCCGTGGCACATCAAAGTTTCATTTTTTTAAATATAACTCCCTGTATATTACATATTTCGGTTTCTTCTTCAATTCTAAGAAAAAAATCGGGATAACACAATGTACCTCACACCAACCGTGTCCGAGTTAATGACTTTTGAAAATATCACTTAAACAATTCGATTTAATTAAATTCGATGTGTTCGGTTGTATTTAACGATGCCATTCTGCGGAAACTGTGATACTTAATAATATTTGACACTAGTTTTCAAGTTAGCATTTATAGATGTATAAAATGAGATTATATCAAGTCTGGAGATTACAAAAGTTTCGTTTAACATTTCAAAATCTAAATTTCATAATTCGGAAACTGTTAAATTTAGGTTGAATTTAGGTACATTATGTGTATTACGATTATGTACCGAAATTCAACAATTATTTTTGTTTAGGTGATATTTTCAAAAGTCAATAACTCGAAAACGGTAGGTTTGAGGTACATTATGTGTATTTCGATTTTTGTTTAGAATTGAAGGAACAACCGAAATATGCAATAATATACAGGGGCTCCCTTTAAAAAAATGAGACTTTGACCCTCCACGACTTTATGGCCGACCCTGTATACTTATATTTATTACCCCCTAATAGATATTTAAAAACCTTATAACTTTTATATTCAACTTTTTGCGGTACCTCTTATATTTTACCTAATAATCGACCGTTCCCATACAAATCAGCGACCCTGTATATCAGAAATGATAGCTTATCTTATCAATTAGTCAATTAAATTTTAAAAATAATCTTCAAAAAGAAAAACTATAGAGATAATTTCATTATTAATACGCTAAAAAACTAAATTGCTTCAAAATATAATACGACTTTATTTTATCAATAAAAATCAATATAAATTTAAAGTGAAAGAAAAAAAATGTAGTTTAAAAATTGTTTTTTTATGAAACTAAATATTGGTATTTTAGAAAAAAAAATGTAAGGAACACTGACATAACGAATTTCATAGAATAATAAATATTTTGGATATTTTGCAATACCTATAGGTCAAACTCGAGGTTATAAAGATTATCCCCAACATTATCGTTTCGACAGAATCCGGATTTGCATGATGAATAAATGATATACATTTGGCTAATTTAGGCCAAGCATTCATGTGCGAAATTGGATACGAGAGATTTTCCCGTTTTATGTTTTTATTTATTTCCTAAATATATTTAGTAAAGTTAAATCAAATAGTAATAGGAGAATAATCGTTTGAAGATAATTTTATTATTGAGTATTCAATATTAGTATAAGTTTAAGTTGTGCAATAAATTAACATAATACACTTTCAAACTTTATCGACCATTTTATTAATATTCTACCGCATAATTAAGAATCATATAATATCGGTTAAAACTATTACTGTAACTTCGTTCAATTACACAATTTAATTGTACATGAAATACCATCCTATGAACACAGATTTTTTATGAAATATCACTCTAGACATATACAATAGAAAACAAATTTCTTGCAGTGTAGGTATACAATAAAATTATATAAGGATTCTTGCCACTTAACTGCTGATATAGAAATTTATTTCTATGCTGTGATTGTCATAATGTGGATCAACCTGCTCTCACTACCGGTTTCGGAGCCCTACGCCACCATCAAGTGAGCCTGGGCAGATCCACAAAATGACAACCACAGCGCAGAGATAGTTAATTCCGACTTGTCGGAAAGTGTCGGTCTTATCGGAAAGTGTCGGTCTTGTCCTGTCCGACTTGTCGGAAAGTGTCGTAAATCTTTTTACTATCGATAGTTGCGCCTCGGTGGTACGAAAGTACTACCATTGCACGCAGGCCGCTATCTCCCGTTCGAGACTTAATATCTAACCAACACTTTCCGACAAGTCGGAATTAACTGTGATTGTCATTTTGTGGATCTGCCCAGGCTCACCTGATGATGGAGTAGGGCTCCGAAACCGGTAGTGAGAGCAGGTTGATCAACATTATGACAAACACAGAATTAAATTTCTATATCAGCAGTTAAGTAGCCAGAATCCTTATATAATTTTATTCTAGACATATATTTAGCTATGTATACAGCATAGTCTGGTATAGTGCGCCGGGCATCTGTAGCTCCTAGAATAAAAAACCTCTGAATTTTGTTTAAGTGCAAATCTAAAGTGTGTAGTAGGAGATATTTCAGGAAAATATTTTAACTTCTACAGCTTGGCCCAAAAAAGTGAGTGGATCGGGATGATTTTTTTAAATGGAACACCCTGTATACTATTGGATTTTTAGCTTTCTTTCAGATCACTTTATATAATCCTAAGATATGAGTAAATATGTTTCAATAGTTTCATAGATTTTAATAAATAAATAATAAATATACAGTGTGGCGCATCTCATTCGCCTCGGTTGATTATACGAAAACGGAAAGATGTAGAAACAACATTTTTTATGGGTATATGTTGTAATTTATTTTCGTTGTGCTTGCCTTCGGATTATTCTATTTTTAAAGAAGGTTTTTACAGTTTGCAATTTTACTCGCATTGACACTCGCTTTCCTGTACCGTACTTTTAATCCGGCTGGATGTTGTGCGTCGGGATACTAGAATTAGATAAACGTTCAATTCATTAATCAATTATTTACAATAATTATCGTATATATATCGTTAATCAAGTATTATAATCAATTAATATAATTAATTAATTTAAAATATATTTTTTATCGTTCTTTAATAATTCTCTATGGTACTTAGCAAAGTTGAACTTATTATTTGGATTTTAATGTTTTTGTTCAACGATTATAACTTAAGTTGCTCTTTTCATGGATCGTGCCATCCATCACGAGAATCCATGGAGTACCAAATTACTCCAAATGGTACGGTGTACAAAATATTGCAGACTGTAAAACACCGTAGATTGTTTTAGGCAATTCATAATACAATAGTTGCAATTGTTGGTTGCCTACCTACTGTTTGAGATTCATTTGTTTATTTTTAACGGAGGTTAAGTGAATTTTGTTTGTTATCAGTGCTAATTGATTAAGATGCAATTGTTTCCTTGATTTTTAAGGTATGTAAGGAGTCGTTAAGTATTATTTTTATTAGTAGTTGAAATTCTATCGAGAATTAGTTTAACAACGCATGACTATTTTTAATTCGATTTGATATGTCAAGATTTTCGGGAGAAGGGGTAGGGTTAATATAAAACTAAAAATTTTAAAATTTGGCTTCTTCTCTTCTCATCTCTGCTCTGGGCATTTGGTCATTATTCCAATCTGTTTGAGATTTTTTCTTTTTTTCTTCAAGACTGCACGCTGAAGGTACGATTTTATTTAATTTTACTATCTGGTTCTATTTAACAATTTATTTCAGCAATTATTTCATTACTTAATATGTTTTCTAAACGTAGGTAACTACCTATTGTTTTTTTATTTTGTTTTTTATATAGCTACAGTTTTTTTCTCATTAGAGCACGTGCTTAGGTGCTATCTTCTCTACTATCTTCGACGTACCAATAACTAATTATTTATATATATATAGCCTTATATATATATATATATATATGCTATATATTATATATATATATAGCAGTATATATATATATATATATATATATATATATATATATATTTATATATAGACGGAGACGCCAATAACGTGGAACCGGAACACAGGCAGGTGTTCGATAGAGAGTCAGGCTGTCCGAGAGAACCAACTGCTGCAGGAGTACAATCAGGAATATCCCAGGAAAAAGGCCTTTGGGTAAAAAGCTTTTATACTTTCATTATTAACGACTATAGTCATCTTTGAAAAAACTTTACTTGCCAGAGGGTGGCTTCTCCATACCTGGACCCTGTGGTGGTTATTTTCTCGTTTGACTCCCCTCGACAGATAAGATTTTTCTAATTTTTTTCTCGCCTTATCTGTCGATTACCCCTCTTATTAATAATATTTTTTTTGTAATTTAAATCATCGTCTCTTCGTATTGCATTTTTTTGGATTTTGTTTTTTAGCACGTGCAAAGTAATAAATAATTAGCTGATAGAACCACGTTTTTTTAATTTATCTTATAAAATCGTACCTGTAGTGTGGTAGTGGTCTTACTTTTTTTTATTAAATTGATTTTACATTTTTTTGAGAGAGAGACAGAGAGAGTTACCTATTTAACTATATTTCTTTATTTTAATTACCTTATGTTTTTAAAATAATTTGGACAATACTCAATTCTAACTTCATTTAAGCTGTCATAGCCAGATTTCAAAATTTATTCAATTATATTAAAATTTTATTAAATTTAATTACTAGTATTAAATTTTCAAGTTTGCTAGTAGAATTTTGACTATTATTCATAATTTTTTATTGGTTGGCTTTTAGAGAAGACTAACAATTTATTGGTTAAATACCAATTTGTTTTTGATGCCTTTCGGCTTTTGTATTAAAATTGATCAATTTTAATTTTCATTTTAAAGCTAGCTTTAATTTTAATTTTTATTAGTAGTAATTAGATTTAATTTAAATATTGATAAGGTAAATAACTATACCTTTGATCTAAATTTTGATTTACTGTCATTGTACATTTTATTGGCCATAAACCGTCAGTCGACTTGGTACTGTTGAACACTACCACATAACTGGGTACTTAACCATTGTTTCGAATAGCATACTGCTGTTTGTTATCTTCTAGGAAGATACGAGAATTGATCCTCCCCATAAGTAGCTCACGCACTGAGACTAGTGGAGTCTCACAAGCTCTCCAACATTAGCCGAACAGTTACGCTACCCACCAGCGGACGAGTGCAGCGAAGAGGGGTGAGCCTTCTCCCAACCAATGAACAAACCGAAGCAGATGAATTAAAGCCAGCGGATGATTACAGTTGTTACTTGCTGTGTAACACCAAGAACCTTTGGTGTTACACAGCAAAATAAAAACACTAAATCACCACAATACACCAAAACACTTTTACTTTTACACTGGACGCGCGTTTCGCTAACCATGTTAGCATCATCAGCAGATGATTATAAACTAAAGTACAATCTACAAGTTAAGCGTTTATATAGTCGCTCAGTGGGCACCGAGTGGGCGTGGCAAAATCTAGCCAACCGAGTCAGAGCCCACTGAGCGTAACAGTTAGATTTCCGCCACTAGAGTAGTAGGAACAAAGGTCTTGAAAGAATTGGACCGTTGACTCTGTTCATACTATCTTTACATCAAATAGATGCATATGAAAGCATCAAAATTAATAAATGTAAAGATAGTATGAAGAGAGTCAACGGTCCAATTCCTTCAAGTTTTTTGTTCCTACTACTCTAGTGGCGGAAATCTAACTGTTACGCTCAGTGGGCTCTGACTCGGTTGGCTAGATTTTGCCACGCCCACTCGGTGCCCACTGAACTACTATATAAACAACTCTTGCAACTTGTAGATTGTACTTTAGTTTATAATCATCTGCTGATGATGCTAACATGGTTAGCGAAACGCGGGTCCAGTGTAAAAGTAAAAGTGTTTTGGTGTATTGTGGTGATTTAGTGTTTTTATTTTGCTAACCTTATATGGTCAAGACTGTCACAGCCAGCCAATTGTATTAGTATAAGTTAGAATATAAGTAGTATTTTGAAAAAAGATCTTGTTTTATTTAATTCCAAAGCATACTTCTAAATTCATCGACATCCAGAATTTTGTGGGTTATAATGTAGAGAGGTAATGTGCATAATTTAAAATTATTTTCAAATGTACAGGGTGTGTCAGAACTAAGATCCATACCAAAGTTATATTTTTTCTTATGGAACTCCCGGTATTTTATTTAATTTTTGGATTCTTGGGCATAAAATAAGACATTTATTATAAAGGTTCAATATGTCTGAAAGCTTTGGTTTGGAAGATATTTTAAGGTATTTAAATATGCATGCTATAATAAAAAAGTTTGTCAACACCGACGTCAACACTTTGTACATTACTTTTCAGAATTAACTCTTGAACTGACTTTTAAGCCAGAGAAATAAACTTTACTAAAAAAATTGATTGCTTCCTTAAATGTATACAGGGGTATCAAAAATTGCTGGTCTAGTTTAAATATTTATTTTACATAAAACTTTGTTATTTCAAATGCAACATTATGTATATTTTAAAATATGTCGAAGCAGATTTAAATGCTCTTTCAAACAATATTAGGGTTTCCTATACCTATCTGTCTCCGATTTTGAATAAAAAGCGATTTTTCGATAAAAATGAAATCAAGATGGCTGGTGTCGCCATGGCAATTTTCTAGTGACACTTAGCAGCTATTTCCAAAATCGACATTAGTTTATAGACTTTATTTAAATTTATAACAGGTTACTTTTATTTAATTTACCTACAATAACGTTTTATAAGTAAGTATTTATTATTTTATCAAGAAAAATGAAGCAGTAGGTATCTGCTGGCGATAGAGGAAGGAATGGATAAATATGTTACTGGTGATTTTATTTTGTGAAGAAAATTGCCAACAAGCAATTTTCTGAAGGGTTTATGCCCAAAGATATCAAAATAGGAATTTTTTTGAAAAGCGTTTATTTGAAAACTACTTTTCCTATTTCGCAGAGCTGATAGTATGGTATATGAAGAAACTTTTATGCCGAAACCTGTCATTGGAAGTGAAGAAAATTAATTTGCCTTAATTGGTTCTTTTCTAGAAAATCCAATATATCTACAAGTGATCGTAATATAAATCAAACAACTACATCTTCGTTTTTCTTGATAAAATAATAAATACTTACTTATTGAACTATTGTAGGTAAATTAAATAAAAGTAAACTGTTATAAATTTAAATAAAATCTATAAACTAATGTGGAATTTGAAAATAACTACTAACTCTCACTAGCAAATTAGCAACACCAGCCATCTTGATTGCCATTTTATTGAAAAATTGCTTTTTATTCAAAATCTGAGACAGATAGGTATAGGAAACTTCAATATAGTTTGAAAGAGCATTTAAATCCGCTTCGACTCATTTTAAAATATACATGGTGTTGTATTTGAAATAACGAAGTTTTTATGTAAAATAAATATTTAAAATAGACCAGTAATTTTTCATACCCCTGTATGAATTTTTGGAAGCATACAAATTTTTTAATAAAGTTTATTTCTCTGGCTTAAAAGTCCACATAAGAACTAACTCTGAAAATGAATGTACAGGGTGTTGAGAAACTTTTTATAATAGCATACATATTTAAATATCTTTAAATATCTCAAAAACCAAAGCTTTTAAACATATTAAACCCTTACAATAAATGCCTTATTTTATGTCTAAGAATCCAAAAATGAAATAAAATACTGGGTGTTCCATAAGAAAAAATATAACTTTGTTATGGATCTTAGTTCTGACACACCCTGTACATTTCAAAATAATTTTAAATTATACACATTGCCTTCCCACATATACCCATAAAATATTTTGTTCCTACATCTTTCCGTTTTCGTATAATCAACCGAGGCGAATGAGGTGCGCCACCCTGTATATTTTTCGCTCTTTAAAAAAATATTAAAAATCCGGGAGCTATCCTAAAACCCAAACTGTACTAGATATTTACTATATACGTACTTTGCTATAATATCGTAATCTTAAATCAAACAGGATGTTCAAAATTCTACGCCAGAGTTTATAAAATATAAAATATTATTTTCTTCCTTTTTTAATGAAACGCCCTGTATATTATTTTTTAGTTGCTGGAGAATTAAAAAATGAACATTTTTTGTGTTTAGAGTATTTCTAAATTTTTAACAATTTCGCAGATATTCACGGTTTTATATTTGATATTGTATGTTCTACTGTAAATGTTTATCAAAGCCACCACAAATGATTTGTCTCTCGTATTTTACCGTTGAAAGAGCCATACGAAATAATACCGCGAATATATACGAAACCGTTAAAAATTTTGAAATATTTTAAATACAAAAAAAAAGTTTATTTTTCAATTGTCCATCTAATAAATAAATAATATACAAGGTGATCCACTAAAAAAAAACGAAAAAAAAATTTTGTTTTAAAAAGTTTGGCGTAGAATTTTGAATACTCTGTATGATTTAAGATTACGATATTTATAGCAAAGTAAGTACGTAAGTATAGACCATCTAAAGTACGTAAGTATAGACCATCTAAAGTACATATTTAATATAGTTTTGATTTCAGGACAGTTCTTGTATTTGTAATAACATTTTATAGAAAGACTGAATAACATATTTTTATTTATTTATTAATATCTCTGAAACTATTGAAATACATTTACTCATATCTTAGGATTATGTAAAGTGATCTGAGAGAAAGCCAATAATGCAATAATATACAGGGTATTTTATTTAAAAAAATATCCTGATCCACATACACTTTTTTGAACCACCCTGTAGATCTTAAAATATTTTTCTGAAATACATTTTATACAGTTAAGTTTGCACTTAAACTTCCAAGCTTTTTATTTTAGGAGCTATAGATATCCGACACACTATTGCCTAACCCTGTATATGTCTAATTTTCTCCTGTATCTAAAACAAATGCAAGAAGCAGCCTACGCTCTTTGAAAGCATTAAACTCTAAAAAGAGAAAACATGAATGAAACTTACATATCAACAAAAATTAATATTTATTTCCACAGCGGCAGACGTACAAAATCGTGAAGAATTTTTGCCAACAACGGCGCAAATATTTGTTGCACAATACCTATGTCCGGCGTAATCTGAAATCCGAGCACAAGGAATTAAATGCAAAAAGCTGTAGCGTGTGAAAGCGGCGGCCTTTTTCATTTTGAACCGTGCACGCCACAAGGCAATCAAAAGAAAACACAATAGGTGTAGTGCTTAAAAAGCGATTGTGTAAAGAATAATTCTCGTTTTGAGTTTTTTGCCTTTTCAAAGAAATTCTATTGTTGTGTCGTCTGGTAAGTTGGAGTCAGAGAGGTTTATATATCGAAAATTATATTTGCGGTTCGAACAAAGGCGTATGGATTTTTTTAGTTTGGTTGTAGTTGTATTTTAGAGAGATATTGAATAGTTATTAAAAAAAATTCTTTTCAAACGTCACAAATGTATTAATTTTTGCAACGTAATTGGCAATATAAAATAGCTATTTATGTAACAAGTTGGCGAAATGAATGTGTTTTAGAGGAAGCCGAGTTGGACAATGCGTCGAGTGCTTAAAACACTTTTTTGCCACGAATTTCATGCAAGATTTTTTGTGAAAGCCGATAATTTGAGATTTTCATGCTATTATTATTATTTATTTTTAAACATTTTTTAAAATGTTCTGGTAATCCGTTTCTAAGGCATTTTTATGCATTGTTTAATGA
This sequence comes from Sitophilus oryzae, assembly GCF_002938485.1. Lineage (NCBI taxonomy): Eukaryota > Metazoa > Arthropoda > Insecta > Coleoptera > Curculionidae > Sitophilus > Sitophilus oryzae. Next base: position 289 of record NW_022146724.1, on the reverse strand, counting down.
CAAAGTTCTGTCAGGTTCAAAGGTTGCCGTATTTCCTACAAAGTTTTGTGAAAAAATGAGTGATAATGACGAGTCTTTGGATATTCAACAAGCTGCTGAAACTGCACTATCCACGTTAGTGTCCGAGAAGGCAAAAAACTTATACGAGACCACCCAGAACAACTTTGAAACCTGGGTCAAAGAAAAACATGTTGAGAATTTCACAGAAAAGGTATTGGTAGCCTATTTTCTGAAGTTATCCACTACCTTAATTTAAATAATTGTACCTTTAAGATTTATAATAAATAAA
>NW_022146723.1:0-32317 GCF_002938485.1 Sitophilus oryzae | reverse complement strand
GACATAACTTATTTGTACAGGTAAATAATTACTTCAGCACTCAGGAAAAAAATTCAATAACAAAAAGTATACCGCAGTTTCTTCTTTATTTTCCTTTTTTATCCAAAACAAAATCGTAAAGAAATTATTATGCTCAGAAAAAAATTGTAACAAAGGATTTGAGCACAGAAAAAAATATATTTTTTCTGATCCACGCCAGGGTTATATTGAAAAGTAAGCAATATGAATCAATCTTCAATAATGCTTAGAAAAAAAACTGTAATAAAGGATTTGAGCTCAGAAAAAAAAAATATTTTTTCTAATCCACGCCAGGGTCATATTGAAAAATAAGCATTTGGTTTAGTGTGAGGAAATGTGAATCTTCTTAATTTTCTTCATTCTTTATTTAAAACAAAATCGTAAAGAAATTATTTGTGCTCAGAGAATTTGTAATATAGATATGTAAGTAGATAATAGAACATTGTAATAAAGGATATGAACTCAGAAAAAAATATATTTTTTCTGATCCACGCCAGGGGTGTTATATTGAAAAATAAACAATATGAATCAATCTCCAATAATGCTCAGAAAAAATGATCTACTGATGTAGACCGGTTTTGAGGGAGGAAATGTGAATATTCTTTATTTTCTTCTTCATTTTTCATCCAAAACAAAATCGTAAAGAAATTATTAATGCTCAGAAAAACATTGCATAAAGGATATGAGCGCAGAAAAAAATATTTTTTCTAATACACGCCATGGGTGTTATATTGAAAAATAAACAATATGAATCAATCTCCAATAATGCTCAGAAAAAATGATCTACTGATATAGACCGGTTTTGTGGGAGGAAATGTGAATCTTCTTTATTTTCTTCTTCATTCTTTATCCAAAACAAAATCGTAAAGAAATTATTAATGCTCAGAAAAACATTGTAATAAAGGATATGAATTCAGAAAATAAAAATTTCTGATCCACGCCAGGGGTGTTATATTGAAAAATAAGCAATATGAATTAATCTTCAATAATGCTCAGAAAATGATCTACTAATGTAGACCGGTTTTGCGGGAGGAAATGTGAATCTTCTTTATTTTCTTCTTCATTCTTTATCCAAAACACAATCGGAAAGAAATTATTAATGTTCAGAAAAACATTGTAAAGTGTATGAAATCAGAAAATAAATATTTTTTTTCTGGTCCACGCCAGGGGTGTTATATTGAAAAATAAACAATGTGAATCAATCTCCAATAATGCTCAGAAAAAAATGATCTACTGATGTAGACCGGTTTTGTGGGTGGAAAGGTGAATCTTCTTTATTTTCTTCTTTATTCTTTATTCAAAACAAAATCGTAAAGACATCATTAATGCTCAGAAAAGCATTGTAATAAAGGATACGAACTCAGAAAAAAACTATTTTTTCTGATCCACGCCAGGAGTGTTATATTGAAAAATAAAAAATATGAATCAGTCTCCAATAATGCTCAGAAAAAACGATCTACTGATGTAGACCGGTTTTGTGGGAGGAAATGTGAGTATTCTTTATTTTCTTCATTTTTAATTCAAAACAAAATCGTAAAGAAATTATTAATGCTCAGAAAAACATTGTAATAAAGTATATGAATTCAGAAAATAAAAATTTCTGATCCACGCAAGGGTGTTATATTGAAAAATAAGCAATATGAATTAATCTTCAATAATGCTCAGAAAAAGATGATCTACTAATGTAGACCGGTTTTGCGGGAGGAAATGTGAATCTTCTTTATTTTCTTCTTCATTCTTTATCCAAAACAAAATCGGAAAGAAATTATTAATGTTCAGAAAAACATTGTAAAGGGCATGAACTCAGAAAATAAATATGTTTTTTCTGATCCACGCCAGGGGTGTTATATTGAAAAATAAACAATATGAATCAATCTCCAATAATGCTCAGAAAAAAATGATCTACTGATGTAGACCGGTTTTGTGGGAGGAAAGGTGAATCTTCTTTATTTTCTTCTTTATTCAAAACAAAATCGTAAAGAAATTATTAATGCTCAGAAAAGCATTGTAATAAAGGATACGAACTCAGAAAAAAACTATTTTTTCTGATCCACGCCAGGGGTGTTATATTGAAAAATAAACAATATGAATCAGTCTCCAATAATGCTCAGAAAAAATGATCTACTGATGTAGACCGGTTTTGTGGGAGGAAATGTGAATATTCTTTATTTTCTTCATTTTTCATCCAAAACAAAATGGTAAAGAAATTATTAATGCTCAGAAAAACATTGTAATAAAGGATATGAGCGCAGAAAAAACTATTTTTTCTGATCCACGCCAGGAGTGTTATATTGAAAAATAAACAGTATGAATCAATCTCCAATAATGCTCAGAAAAAAATGATCTACTGATGTAGACCGGTTTTGCGGGAGGAAATGTGAATCTTTTCTTTTGATAGGCGTGCTATGCTCTGTGAAATAACATTATTCCTTTTCTAGGATAAAGAAGTGGCAACTTTAATCGAAAACCTTTACACCAAGTTCAAAATGTACGTTACCAAATACGAATCTGCCGATACGAAAGAGGCCAGTCAACCACTGTTCTCCCATTTGGAGAGGATCAACGATTTCCTGGTCAAGAGAGGCACCCGTTTCCTCACAGGTAAATATAGAGAAAAATTTTTAAAAAATGCAATGTTTTTTTAACATCATTTTATCGCAAAAAGACACTCGTTTACTCCAAATATATATTTTATTTCCAAAAAATAATCTTTAAGCAAAATGACTATATTTTAGGTGATACAATGTCATGTTTTGACTGTGAACTGATGCCAAGATTGCAACACATCAGGATTGGAGCTAAAGCTTTTAGAAAGTTTGAAATCCCGACCAGATTCCAAGGATTATGGAGGTATGTATTGTTTGTCCAACTAGAGAATCCACGACAGCGAGAGATGTGTCTATCATTTTAATTCTAAGATAGTTTAATTTTATTTATAAGGTTAGTGCAATTGGAATACAAAGCGAGAAATTAATAAATTTAAAATTTCAGTGTGTATAAAATATTGTCGGTAAAACTCTATACAGGGTGTCAGGAAACTTCAGCAGCATATTCTGCAACTAAAAATAAGTAAAAAGTTCTTATAAATGTATGTCCTAAAATGCTTAGTTTCGGAGATACAGGGTGTAGAAGTTTCATTTTACAAACAAGACAATAAAATCTGCGTCGATCCATTCTGTAGCTACTGAGGAATCCGTTTTCCACGTAAATGAGAACACAATAAAATTTAATAAAATCACGCAAGTATTTTACCGATAACGACTGCGCTGTTCTCAAGCTCGGTCTATTACTGTTGTGAAAATGTTCAAGATAAATCCTCTGAAGATATTTCACTTTACATAAGCAACGCTCTCTGTAAAGGTAAAAAAATCGTAATATTTCTGACCTCTAGGTATATGGAGAACATGTACGAGCTGGAGGCGTTCAGACAGAGCTGTCCCGCCGACCAGGACATCATCAGCCACATCAAGAACCAGCTGGGCCTGAGGACCACCGCCAGGATAGAATTGGAAACGCCGGTCTACACCACCTCCATCCCCATCCTAGACTCGTAAAGATATTTCTTTTCGTTTATAGTTTTTTTTTCGTTTGTACGTTCGTTCGTTGTTCACCAGTCGCATTAGACCTTAAAATACTACTAAAACCATAAATATATAATTTTTAACGGCTTAATAATGGTGCAGCGTGGCTATTACGACACGTTTTTCTTTTATCGAACTTTTTCTGACACAAAGTAACATTTTTAGTATCTTAAAAGAATTTTTTTCTGATCCTCCAACATCGTTATTTTGAGCACTACATTTTTGTCAGACTTTGACACCAAAAGAATCAGTCTACCGTAACTTAAGAAATACTGGTAATTGATGCTCAGAAAAAAAAATATTTTTTTCTGATCCTTTAACAATTTTTTTTAGGTACATTTTCTTAAACTTTGACAACGGAGATCAATCTGCCGTAACTTAAAAAATTCTGGTAGTTGATACTCAGAAAAAACCTTTTTCTGATTCTTTAACATCTCAATTATAAGTATTATATTCCCGCAGGCTTTGAAAACACGAGAATAAATCTGCTATAACTTAAGAACTATTGATAATTGATGCTCAGAAAAAGAAAAAAAAATTCTGATCTACCTTTGTTTTATAGGGAAGTTTATCATTTTTGTTTAGGTTGTCTCTGACAAAAAGTCATTAGCTCAAGAAATGATTTTAAGTATTGCTCAGAAAAAATTATAATCTACGTCAGTTTTATACCAAAAATTAAACTGCGGTTTCTTTAGACTTTCTCTGTGAATAAAATCGATCTCTGGTGATTGGTGCAGTTTTTTCTGGTTCTCGACAGTTTTATATTGAAAAAAAAACTACAACAGTTATAGCTCATCTTTTCTTAATAGGGCTTCGTGAATCAAGAAAATTAAAGAAGTATCCTAATTGACGCTCAGAAAAAATAATATATATTCTGATCTACGTTAGTTTTATTCTCTGGCTCAGATGAATAAAGATTTTTTCTGATGTCATGGATCAGAAAAAATCTTTATTCATTTTAATTTTATATCGAAAAAAACACGGCAGTTTCTTCAAACTGTAAAAATAAATGTCCAATACCTAAATAAATGGTGATTGTTGATGCTCAGAAAAAAATATATACGCTAATTCTGTAGGACTCTCAATTCTGTAGGTTAAAATGTATACCATACCTACTTTCTTGAAGCTTTAGAAATATAATATAAGTTCTTTAATTAAAGTTCTTTTCAGTTGCTCAGAAAAAAATATAGGTTCTTTGTACTCTGCGCTGATATTAATTGAAATATAAAATCTAACTGTAGAGATCAGAAAAAAATCGTTTTAGAGATCAGAAAAAAAATATTTTCTGGCGTTTTAAATCACAATTTTACATTCAGCGTGATATTCCCAATGTTTTAATTTTAAATTACTAACATTGAAATACAAAATTTAACAGTTGCTCTTTGTGTTCTACTGTATGTTTATAAAATATATGGCAAAAAAATGTTTTATAAATAAAAATAAAAGATAAGCTGTGTGGTGATAGCTTTGACTATATTTTTAAGATAAAATCTTACTTAAAAAAATTATATGCGCATGTTTTAAACATTTCTTAATTTTTATAACAAACAAATATATAAGTTTGTTAGAACTGCACTGTTCATAGCTACTTAAAAATCAAAAAATAATATTAAAAAAACGAAAATTTATATACACATATAATATATAAACATTTTGATAACTTTATTATTAACATAATTGTGATGAAAAAAATATTTCATGTCGCCTTGTATATAGTTACAAGTTCTTCCTCTTTATAACGTAAACCCGGTGGAATTAGCTGCCTAATTTTTCCCCTTTTTTATTATTTCCAAGCTTTTTCAATGATTCCCTTAATAAGGAAAAAAACTTTTTCGCTGCATTTTTACTAAAATAAAGTGTTAACAAGAGATAAATTTTTAAGTTTTTACAAGAAAAAGTATTTCTTTTTTACTTTTAATAAATCTATATATATATATTTGCTACATGTTAAGGTATATTATTATGTTATTTTTTATGTATTTATATTTTGATTATGGCTGGCTTTGAAAAAATTTAACCGAACTTTTTTTGAGGTTGTTGAATTTTTTAAACGTCGGTTATAACTAAATTCATAATTATTAAAAAATAAAAGATTTAAAAAGGATGTAATTATTTTATTTTTAGGTTTTATTTAATATTTTCGCGAATATCGATATATGTAATATATCGATACGGAAGTATCGATATATTTTATATATCGATATCGGCGGACATTCCTAATACATTAATATTTTTTCCTCCACTTTATCCTGTATAAATGGTTGTTTTTAGAGGGTAATATCGAAAAAAACCTATATTAAAAAATATATGTACGTTGTAATTGGTAAAAAATAAATTTATTAAGAATAAAAACAATTAAGAAATTATAAAAATTTACTGTAAAATATTACTAATAACTTTTAATTATTATTTTTGAATTTTTGCAAAACACCATATACTCAAAAAACAAAACACGCTGTCACAGTGGTCTTTGAAATGACAATAGATGACAATTCCTGTCGAACCGACCGACCGCTCATCTGTGATTTATTAAAAAATTACATAAAAAATCTGTCAAAAGTTTATATTTAATTTCGACCTGATTGAGATTATCAACGATTGTCTCATTTCAAAGGCTACCGTGGCGCCGTTTTTTTTCAATGTTGCAGTACTATTTCACCTTATTTTAAAAGTGTAAAGCCGTGTCTGAATAAAAAAAGAAAATGTCGTATTAAGATGAGTTAAATTTACTATAGCAATGTTTATTATGCTGAAATATTGCAATTGTACGGGAAGTATGGTTTTTTGCAACATTCAAGCAATATTGTAAATGTATGGAAAAAATGGATTTTTGTAAAATTTATAAAATATTGCAGAGTAAAAATGTTTATGCAATATACGTTGAATACTGAACTATTGCAAATGTATTGAAAATATGGCTTTTTGCAACATTCATGCAATATTTTAAATGTATGGAAAAAATGGATTTTTGCAAAATTTATAAAATATTGCAGAGTAAAAATGTTTATGCAATATACGTTGAATACTGAACTATTACAAATGTATGGAAAATATGGCATTTTGAGACATACATGAAATATTGCAAATGTATGGAAAATATTGCTTCTTGCAACATACATGAAATATTGCAGGTTTAAAATACGCACATTTCTGAAATATTACAAATGTCTAGAAAATATGGCTTTTTGAGACATTCAAAAAATATTATATATGTGTGGAAAATATGGCTATTTGAGACATTCATGAAATATTGCAAATGTATGGAAAATAGGGCTTTTTGACACATTCATGAAATATTGCAAATGTATGGAAAATAGGGCTTTTTGAGACATTCATGAAATATTGAAAATGTATGGAAAATATGGATTTTTGAAACATTCATAAAATATTGCATATGTATGGAAAATATGGCTTTTTGAGACATTCATAAAATATTGCATATGTACATAGGTATGGAAAATATGGCTTTTTGAAACATTCATGAAATATTGCAAATGTATGGAAAATATGGCTTTTTGAAACATTCATGAAATATTGCAAATGTATGGAAAATAGGGCTTTTTGAGACATTCATAAAATTTTTTTTTCTAAATTAAATTTATTTTTTTAGTAATAAAACTATAAGGTCGTTCATAAATCAAACTTGTTTTTATCACATCACAATCATTTATTAAAATACCAAACTACAATCTCTACTTCAATCGTTAAACTTTCAACGGGATAACATCATCTAACTCCAAGAAAACCCCACAATATAATAACCTCATAAGGCTTGGCACGTAAATGGGTTCTTCCCCAACACAAGGACCTTCTCTTACCATCCTCAAACTGGTCAGTCCCCTGGTCAGCAATCTGGCTGACTGACATTCCATTTCGCATTTTGATACAGTGTAGTGTGGGGTAATTGTATAAGTTTCAGAAGTGGTACGTACAAAACCGGGGTGAAATAGATACTTGGACAAATATGGCATAGATATCTGTGAAAGATGGTTGTCTCATACGTTGACATTAATATGAAGCTGAACAACTATTAAATTATGATGCATAAGCACATGCAGGGTTTATTCGCCTCTGTTTTTAAATAGCACAAAAGGAAATGTAAATAATTTTCAATTTCTTTTTTTTTATAATTTTCATTTTTTCTGAAGGGTTCTTACTTCGAAAAACTCGTGTAACTTTATGCCAAAATGTTACATAGTTGTTTACATTCGAATTTAATAGTGAATGGTAGGAAAATTAAGTATAAGGGGGTTCTATCTGAGATACAAGCGAGCAACATAAACTCTGAGAATAGCGCTATCATCAATCTATTTTATTACTTGGTAGTGATAATGGGAACCGGAGAGGAAGTACGTTGTAATAGAATTAAAGAGGCTTGTTAAGAAGGCGATGTGTGAGCATGTTTTGGTTATTATTGTGGGGGGAGAAATGATTGTGAGTATATATTGAATGCTTCTAAATGGATTTTTGGTTTAAGTAAATAATAAGATGTTTGTTGTTTATAATCTCGAGTTTTGATGAGCTGATCTGATCTAATTGATGATGTGGACCCTGAATAATGAGGGGCTAAATGAATTGCAATACATATTTCTGAATACAATGCCTGCTTGTAGGCAAGGCAAGAATATACTGTGTGACATAGGAATTGTAACACCCAGTAAATTAGAGTTGTATGTGTTCTAGATCTTTTATATAGTTTATAATAAAATACTAATATATTGCCGTGGGAAATTGATGAATAATTATCTGTATCATTGGGAAAAAAAATCCCGACTTACAACAGGGATATATCTGGTACCCGAAATCGCAGCTCTATTTCAATAGATGTATGAAGCATAAATGGTCAGTATCTTATGTAGTTTCTTAGTTCATAGTTACTTAGCTTTCCACTTTCCAACGTAGAATGCTATGAAATAAGAAAGAGATTACCACTCTCAGGACATGTACCTGTGTCTTGAATGTGTAATGGAATATTTTACCTTCACTTAGTTTGATGAAAATAATTAGAAAAGCGTAGGTATTACTCATGCCGTTTCATGATTAGTTGTGTATGCAAGATTGATTTCTGAATTTGACTTTTCAAGTGGAGAAGATACGTCCACACACAATATTTTCAAATACCGTTTTGAACTAAGAAAGTTATTCCCGTGCTAATTATACAATGTATTATTAGATAATCAAACGGATAAAACACCTCACTGGAAAGGTCGGGGAGTGATTTATACAGGAAAATTCTTGAAATATAGAAGATGGGTAATACCAGGAAATATGTGTTGGCGGCTAAAGTGAGCTACGTAAAGATCAGTATCTTGAACTAAGATCTTTAAAGGAACATTTAGGCTCAAGTATTAAAACCGTATACTGGTATAGTAGACTAGTATAAATCCGATGCGGCGTTGCACCGCAGACGACTGCTAGTCATTGATTGATAAAGAACGCATTGATTCATGACAATAGATCCTGTGAGATCAAATGCCTTGCTACTTCTCAAAAATGTCGAGATCAAAGAACTGCTCTCATATTAATATACGAGGAGCCAAAATTTAGTATATGTCTATTTAATTTAGAATTTAAGCATCAGATTAATAATTGTGTAAAGATAAGTAAGAACAGTTTCTGTAGCAAACAGGTCCTAAATTCATCTATTCCTTCAAAAGTTCTTTGTTCCTTAACATACATTATTGTGTGATTAAAACAACTATTGGCAAAAAATCCTGGCAGAGAGTGTGAATTCACGATGACTCGGTCCTTTTTGTGTCTGACCTGCGGGTTATTGGCAGCAGATCTATGCCACACGACCTATCTTGTTCGTTACTCGCCACAGTTGAGACGAGTATATAATCGCTCAATCTTTGATAGAATAATGATAAACTTATCAGTGTTATAAATTCATTCCGAGCTTCGATCGCGATTTTAAAACGCGCTAGAATTTGGTTATAGCGGAATACGCACGCGTTCAGTGGTGAGATAGCGTCAATAAGTTTGTTTTTTGGTTGTATGCTCGCTGTCAGAGTATTGGCGTGATCAATTTATTTGTACTTTTTAAGTAAATAAATATTCCAATGGTAAACCAGAAAGTACAGGAAACGACGGTATAAAAACTATCTCACAAATTATGAACTAAATTAGGCAAAGAAACTTAAGTCCTCCTACTCTGATAAAAGGCAATAAAAAAATCAAGCTATAAAAAAAAATAAAAGAAGTTTATTTATGATTAGGATCCATAATCATTTCTATATAATAACACAACTCTCAAGTATTGTAGTCAGTATCACTATACTCACTATAGTACTGCATTGTCGAACTGCTTCTCATAAGTATATTTAACGCTATAAGGACGTGGCGGCTTTTACAAGGGACAAATGTTGTTAATATTAAAGAGGATTACGCTAAACGCTAAAAATAAAATATTTTACACGAAAAAAAAAAAGATACTATACGACTCGTCGAGAGAAAGTAGCAGAAAAACGCTGACTCTGTCCTTCGGTACAAAAATTTCTATTTGAACGCCGCCGAACCATACATAAGATAAGTCTGGGGGTAGCTAGGCAGATATATTTCGAGCACTCTTTTCCGATGAAGTCCCGAGCCTGTTGATTAACTGTCCTTGCCCGTTCTGTTACGCGTTGCTGTTGACTTTAAAGTGAACGAATTGAAGAGATTGCTTAGTGTTACCAGAATCGAGAGCCGAGCTTATCTATGCGTCTCGAACAGGACTAGGTGCGTAAAAATTTTAACAATAACACGTCGTGTCTAGCGATACGTCAAGTGAAGTCATCGATATTCGGATCTCAGTAGGAGAGTAAGCTCGCGTCTCCTTACATATTCGTGTGAGTCTATGTAAAAGTATATATATTATTTAACATCTCATTTCCTCTGTATATAAGACAAATGTAATTGTAAGTTGTATATTGTGTATTGTTTTCTTTATATGTTTAGTGGTGTTATATTGTGGTTTTAAAGAAAAAAGGGATATATACAGTACGTCTGTCCGTTCTGTCCGTTCTGTCCGTTCTGTAGCCACGGGGTATCGTGAGAGGGGAAACGATATTTCTCGATGTTTTTTCCGTAAAAAAATAGACGACGCGTCCCATCAAAAAAATTCGACCACATTTTGCAAGAGACGCATAAAATGAGTGGGGGCGGAGACATTGCGGTGACGTACTCGTTCAAGTCGACGTATAAAATATCCATAAGGCATTTTTCACGACTTGCGACAACATGTTTACTAAACACAGCCTTGGATTAGTTACAAAATAGTTAGCTCCCTATCCAGTTGGGTATAAGATAAATTTAAACGTTTTTATGTAACGTTGTGCCGCACGTTGACTAGTAATACAAGCAAAGTAAGTGAAAGCTTCTGCGACGTCGAATAAACGTTTTCTTGTAACCTTTTTTGCTTAAGTGATCTTTAGGGGATTCGGACAACGTAGTTACACAGATGCAGGACGACGTTGGACAATATTGAGTTTTCCGACGTCAGTTTCACGACCTATTCCAACGTTATGCAAAACGTCGTCTATTTTACCAATTCCAACGTTGTTAGATTTCCTTATTCTTTGCACTTCGCGTAGGATCTCATAAAACGTCGAGTCACTACCCTTTTGCAACTGTATTGATACCATATAACCTTAAATCTTAAATTTCACTTCATTGTTCTCGCTTCATCAGACAGTTCAGTGCTTGTTTTTGTTTTTATACAAAAAAAACTTAATTAAAATGGGACAATAAGCAAAGTACATATAATAAATTTCAATATACATCGACATATAATACCGATAGTTTATCCACACCCTCGTTTATTCAGAATATAGAGGGAGGGCACAGAGCTAAGACCTCTAAGGCAATGACTAGTAAATTAGAGCAATTTTGCGACTAGTATACTACCTGTTAAGGCTGAACTGCGACTTAATTAGTCCAGTATGCGACTACTCGAACTACTCATCTTAATCTCCAAAACAACAAAGTGAAAGCCGCCATCTTGTTAAATAAGAAAATGGTTCGTTCCTAAAAAGCAATTCCTGCTTTTTGAATAAATTAACTTGAAATATTTGACCCTAAAAAACGCGGAAACAATTTTTTCGACGCGAATAAATATTCCTCATTTTCTAAAAAAAAATTCAAGAAAAATTTTTAAAACTTCTTTAATTTTATTTTTTTTTTTTTTTTTTCAAAGTAGAAACACTACATTTATCAATAAAGTTGTTTGCGTTTAACCTTTTTGCCTTGGGTAACGAGTTACGGAGTCGGTTAAAGTGTTTCAAATTATGATCTTCAAACAATCCTCCAACTTAAAATACTTTTGTTTTGTTTTCCTTACTGCCATCTGTACATATGCTCTAACTCAATCATAAAATAATATTTTAATAATAATTATCCAAATTTAGGATAAAACGCGCCTTAGACGCCATTATTAGTTTTGTCTTCTATGAATTAGGATTTTAAACAACGTTGCAGTTTGTATTAAATTAGGCTGCTAGCCAACGTCGGTATCCAACGTGTTCGACCCAAAAATATTCTTCCAAATAGGCAGACTAGGTTGACACGAGTTGTGCCGACGTTGCCGCCCCGAATTGGTCGCGTGAACCAACGTTGTCACCGAACGTCCAAATGCTGCTTGCGGTATTGCTCTGTTATTTAAATGTTTTTTGTCCGCATTCCTTTCATAAACACAAATCCAGCAGACGAACTGTAAACCACCTCCCCTCTATAGCATCCGTGTATTAATGAATGAATAAGAAAGTCCAGATTTAAATGTGATTAACATATACATATATTTTATTTAATTGTTTACATTAGGGTACGTTTTACCAATTGTATATGTGTGGAATTCCACTGATAATGTGTTTTTAAGTGTTTGACTAAATTTTTTAAACAATTTTTTGATTTGTATTTTGCTTCTCTTAACTTTGTAGTGTCCTGAAGATGCAAATAAATTTTGCGAAACGTTGACAAATTTAAAAAAAGGACTTCTGTTTGCACAGTATTGTAGCGTTTTAAACCAATAACCACTGCGAACGGAAGTGTGAGAATCAGCGGGTTCTCAACGAGCAACAAAGGCCTTACGGCGTGGATAAGGTTTTCACTGGAAAAAAACTAATTAAGAACACATAACAAAAAAATAACTATTGGGACGCTCAGGGCATGTGAGAGGAGAGAGAGAAACACAGTTTTATAAATTACTAAAAACTAATGACTATATTAATTCATGATGAATTCTGATGGTAAATAGCATGTACAATTTTAATAATTATTATAGTGGTTACTTTCTGCCTTGAGTAAAAACAAGTCATGAAAATAAATAAATATGCTTCTAGAAAAGACATGAAAAAATACAATGCGTTGTAATGTTATAGAAAATATAAGAAAAAGTAGCATTAACTTAAATTTAAATTGTTATTTTATGGGTGTCAAATCTGACTCGTGTCACTGTAGATTCTAGAATCTATGTTTGGTTATTCAACTGTTAATATAGCGCAATAATAATACTATAGAATTATATATCATATGTGTAGTAATGTAATGGAACCTAAAATCTAAATCAATGTAACTCGCATCGACATAAAATGTTCTTAATAATCAGAAACCAGCAAATATAGGCTGCTACGATATTATTTAAAATGTACGTTAACGTTTAAGAAACTGAAAATATTTTAGATGGTTAATGTAAAATACTAGAACTTAAATATACATTTAGCTGTTCTTTATGCAACCTTGCTTCAAACAGTAGCAACGTGAGGTGGTCTAGCATCTATGTACTGTCTGTCGGCCATCCTGTTGGCCAAAACAACAAAAGGGCCAGATTGAGACACCATGAATCCTTACAGCAGTAGCTACTGACTAGGCCTTAGAAATGGGAGTGAAGCAGCATGGGGCTCAATCTACATCCACGCTGTGGCACTTTGATGTAAGAAAAAATCGTTCTTACGGGGGACACTCGTCCACAGGACATCTGTACATAAGATAATGTCTGTACATAAGGAACTACCCGTACCTAACGCCACAGTCCGTACATTGGACACAGTTCGTACCTTGGACACAGCCGTAACCTTGGAAATAATCCGTCCTTGACACAGTCCGTACCTGGACACAGTCCGTACCCTGGACACAGTCCGTACCTAAAAATATGAAACTCTTGTTTAAAAAACCAAACAAGGTTAATAAAAAATAAACTACCTCGAAATACTTCCGAGGCTCAATAAATAAAAACAACATTCCTTTCGCTTCCATGTGACATTTTGGAGGACAAAAGAAAAGGACGCCAACGTGCCAGCAAAACACAAAATACAAGTTGGGACATCCGTAACTCTACCCTGTAGCCTCGAAATAGCAGCTGATTCAAATAATACAGCAAGATTTAAATAATCAACATTTCCAAAAGCTGGGAGACAACAGCGCGTCAAAACAAAGTGAGTTTAAGCACGGAGACAGTTGAAAGAAGCGATGTTGAGAGCGCGCGCCTCCCCAGAATAGTAACAGGGTTGTGTCGAATGATCACAGGGTTGGCGACCAGGGAACGTAAAAATTACGCGTCAAATAATCTATCCGGCCTGAACGAGAGGGAATTCGGTGATGATAGGCCAGACATCATATATTATATATAAAAAAGACATGTAACGAACTAAAAACGTTACAGTATGTAATAAAAAGTTTTCGCAAATATGCATATTAGAAAAATTGATCTTAATTTTAAATTTAGTTCTTTTTTAAATTGGTTTGATTTTTACCTGTTACATTTTTTGTATATTTTATTTTTGTAACTTCAAAATTAAAGACTTTAATAAAACAAGAACATTTTTTATTGTGTTGGTAACATATTAATTGCAGTTACCTATCCCCTTGAATTGACGCTACGCTATGCCAAATATACCGAATTTCATTCCTTTGTTCGTTCAGATAGTGAATGGAAACTCGAACTCGAAAGTGGCTCACCCCTATAACTTTTGTATTTTATAAAATAACGAGACTTGGTACGTTAGTATATTACATAAATCAGAATTGATTGACGTATCCAATTGTTTCTGGTCACTTCCTGTTTCACCGGAAATGACTACAACTTTTAATTTTTAAATGACGCCCTCGGTATTTTTTTACTTTATTCGATATAAAATGACATTCTGAATAGAATGACGTATCATATGTCAACTTTTGACATTCTCGCTTCATAAAAAATTGTATTTTAAATTTCAATCTACAGTGCCATGGCTATGTTAAAAACACTAATTCTTAATCAAGGAGCCTTGGAAAAATAGATTGGATCGTCTGATGTTTTTAGTGTCTTGTTCTGACCAGTTAGAAAATGCTCAAATCATATTTTTAATCATATCTCAATTTTTTCAAATGGAATGAGGGTGGCTCATTAGCATATTTAGAAAAAGCATTTTTTTACGAATAATTTGATACTTGGTACACTTGGTATTTCGAGTCAAATTTTCGTTACGAACCGCAAGTTATAATTTCAAATAAACCATATGCGAAAATGTCAAAAGTTAACGTATCATATGTAATTTTATTCAGAGTGATATTTTCTATCGAACAAAGTAGAGAAATACCGACGCTGTCATTTCCGGCGAAACAGGAAGTGACCGAAAACAATTGAATACGTCAATCAATCTTAATATATTATATCATATACTAACATACGAAATCTCGTTTTCTTAACTGAAAAAATAAAAAAGTTATAGGGGTGAGCCACTTTTGAGACGCACCCGGTATATTAATTTTTTTTCGGATGCTAGCAGAAAAATAAAGCTGAGTTTTATTAGAGAGGCATATGACTAAAATGTAAGGTTTTTGACATATCTAACGTTTTCTACTAATGAAGAACAATTTTTAAATTTCAATAACAGCTACCTAAATTGTAATTTACCCTGTATAGCTTGATATACAGGGTGTTTCAAAACAAATGCGAAAAACTTCAGGGGGTGATTCCTTGTTCAAAATAAAGGGTAGTTTGCTTCATAAACGTTGGGTCAAAACTCAACCATTAGGGAGATATCGCGGTACAAAGATGGCGGAAAAATAATGTTCTTATTTTTTATCTTGAAAACGAAAAGAGATAGACTAATGAAATTTTATGGAAGCATTACTGTTATGAAAACACACTCTCTGGTAATTTTTTCACTTTTTTAAAATGAGTGGAAGGGGTTGAAATAAACTACCCCTATCATTCTTGTTAACGAAATTTAAAGAAAAATCTTATCAAACGCATGCAAAAAAATTAATTTGGATAGTTTAGTTTGTTTAGAAACTTTTTTATCTCTTGTATTTTTTTTACAAAACTCACCGATTTGAAATTAAAAAATAAAATGTAAAGCATTACATGTCAGGACTAAAAATATTTTTAGATTAAGAATCTGGTGATAATAATGATAATAATAATAATCTAGATAATAACGTATTGCAGTAGGGTAATGTCAAATAAAACAATATTAGAAACATCCTAAAAAGTGACAGCGGCCGACTAGATTTTTTCCTAAAAAAATTACAGCTTCCCACTAGATTCCTTGAAATGTTTTTTGTCCTGACATGTAATGCTTTACATTTTATTTTTTAATTTCAAATCGGTGAGTTTTATCAAAAAAACACAAGAGATAAAAAAGTTTCTAAATAAACTAAACTATAACAATTAATTTTTTTTGCATGTGTTTGATAAGATTTTTCTTTAAATTTCATTAACAAGAATGATAGGGGTAGTTTATTTCAACCCCTTCCACTCATTTTAAAAAAGTGAAAAAATTCCCAGAAAGTGTGTTATCATAACAGTAATGCTTCCATAAAATTTCATTAGTCTATCTCTTTTCGTTTTCAAGATAAAAAATAAAAACATTATTTTTCCGCCATCTTTGTACCGCGATATCTCCCTAATGGTCGACTTTTGATCCAACGTTTTATAAAGCAAACTACCCTTTATTTTGAACAAGGAATCACCCCCTGAAGTTTTTCGCATTTGTTTTGAAACACCCTGTATAGCGCCGCCCCATTCAATTTGTACTCCACGAAAAAACCGGCAACGCTGTATGCCGCTTTTTATTTTGTCTCTGTCTGTCATTTATATTTATCTCTGTCCCATGCGTTAAAATACAGACCACGGAGTTAAAACGTCCAGATCCGTTTGCAATGCTAAAATTTTTGAAAACCCTTAAAACTTAACCAGTAACTATCACTCTAAAGAATATATCAGCGATATACAGGGGCACACAAGAAATTAAAATATAATGTTTGAAAAGACAATTATGAAAAAAAAAACATTTTACAGGGTAAATTTTGCTAAGAAATAAAAAATATTGTTATAGTCTATAAAATGAATAACTTTGAATTTTGACCGTTATTTTTTACCAACATGGCATATATAAAACCCCTCTGTCAAAAAAGTTACTGATATTCTTTAAACTGAGTGCCTGAACGAATCAGATAGGTAACTCTTTTTACTTTCGTGAAATAAAAAAGGAAAATAATAAAACAAGTGACAGTTCTTCCTCTTCTTGCAAAAATCAACACAAAATGTCATAATTGACAAAAGTAAAATGTCATCAGCTTTTGACATTTCTAAATATTAGACCAATGCCGTCTCTAATAGAACAGCCACGGAGCGATATTTATGACGTCACGCTAGTTAGATACTACGGATTAATAAATATGTTGTAGAATACATGGAAAATATAATTATTCCTCGTATTTTTGGTTTGTATTTTAAAAATGATATAGTTTACATGAAATATACATAATATAAAGTTAATAAATAAAATATAATATATACCTATTTATAGTAATAAATTCTTTGCCAAATAAACTATGAACCATACAAATACAGCACAAATGTTTTACAATATACAATTAATGAATACATGATGGTACATAAGATAATGGGTAAAATGTAAAATATATTTTAAATTTTGTGGTTTGAAAATCGATCTAATTTAATAAAAAAACATTCAATATCTACTAGGAGTGATGTATTATTATTTGCAATCACAAAATTTATTATTATATTATAATGTTTACTGCAATTAATAAACTAATATAAACTTGTCAAAAGATGACCACATATTTTTTTAAATTATTATTCTTAATACAAAAACTATCTACATTGACTATGGAGTACGATTTCAGCCATATTGTAAAACATTTGCTGCATTTGTATGGTTTATAGTTTATCTGCCAATAATGTAGTTATTAACTGTATATTATGTATATTTCATGTAAACTATATCATTTTTAAAATACAAACCAAAAATACGAGGAATAATTATGTTTTCCATGTATTCTACAACATATTTATTAATCCGTAGTATCTAACTAGCGTGACGTCATAAAGCTCTGAGGCTGTTCTATTAGAGACGGCATTGCGTCAGCATGGCCGCAAGTTGCTAACCTAATAATATTAACACTAGAAAAGCCCGCGGGAACTGTCAAATTCAAAGTTATTCGTTTTACAGACTATATAAAAATAATTTTCAAAATAAAGAACTTACCCCAATGGTCCAAAAACTTCTTAACCTAGGAACTATCATAACAGTTAAAGTAAATTTCACGACATTTAGTAAAAAATATCAGAAAAATAAAATTAAAAAAATCCAAAACAACAAGCTTTTTTACTTATTAAAACTATTATTATTAACAATATTTACAATCTGACTCTACTCTCCTTCGCCATTAAGATTTTCTCCACCATTTTGCACCTTTGCTGCAACTCCTTCCTCTGATCCTCCGGCACTGCTTCAGATTTCAGGTTTTTCAGGAGAAAATGATGAATAAAAAGCCTCAAACTTTCCCGGAACATTTTCAGTTTATCCGAGCGGGCCACTTTATCGAAAACACCCTGTACCGATTCCAGATCGGTATGAAGCAAGACGCCCAAAAGAATTTGACGCATGAATCTCAAAGTTATTTTGTCCAATTCGCCGAATTCCACAATCTAAAATAGTTTATAATGATATACAGGGTGGTGCCTCTCATACGAAGCGAAGACTCCAAGGAGAACGACAAAAATTTTTATTTTGAAATGAAATTTTGTGACCATAAATGTAGGATAATTTAGAACGTTTCTTAAAAATATAAAGAATACGTAACGTAAACACATCGAAATTGAGTTTTTTGAAATGTTCCACCATATACAGGGTGGTCCGAACTGTATTCCGGAAACTCGGCAGCGTATTCTGCAGATAAATATAAGTAAAAAAGTTCGTATAAATGTATGTCCCAAAATTCTTCGTTTCCGAGATACAGGATACTTATTTTTATCTGCATAATATGCTGCCGAAGTTTCCGGACCACCCTGTATATTAATATATTTTCGAATTCTAGGAGAAAAATAAAGCTGAGTTTTATTAGACAGGCATATGACTAAAATGCAAGGTTTTTGACATATTTTACTTTTCATGAAGAACGAAGAACAAATTTTAAATTTCAATAACAGCTACCTAAATTATAATTTACCCTGTATGGCCTGATATTTAGTTAAAACAACCGTTGTATGTTAAACCAAATAAAAATTCAACCCGAAAAGTTATACAGGGCGAGACAAAATTAATATGGAACACTGAACACATTTAAAAGCAAGTTACTCTTTTATTTTAAACGGAACGCCCAGTATATTATTCAGATATTCGGTGGAGAATTTAGGTCTCTTTAAATAGTATTAATGTTGCCTACCCCTCAGACAAAATAAATATTTTCCTAGATATTTTCATTTTCATGATTTAGTGTGAGTACATCTTTATTATTTGATAAAATCTAGGTGGTTGTGATATGTCTGACGTTACTTCAACTTAGCTGTCAAATTAGTTCAACCTTAACAAAACTAGTTATCATTTTGAATCAGTCAAAACGAAAAAAAAAACCTCAGAAATTTGCTGAAAATTGAAACTTATACCACAAGAGAAAGAATTTATATGATTCTATTAATTGGTGATGCAGTGTGCATCAATAGAATAATATACTGCGTGTTCCATTTAAAATACAAGAGCAACTTACTTTTAGAAGTGACCAATGTTCAATATTAATTTTGTCTCAAAGTTATTATTGAACGTTAAATAAAATATATTCATATCAGATTTCTGAAAATGAACAAGATGTTATAACTAATTACTTTGTTAAAAGTACTTACTTTGAGGGTTGATATGGATAAACCTTTTTCCAAAAACAAATATGTCAGTAATTTGGCCAAATTCGAAATCTGACCACCTGAATGATCATTTAAAGTTTTCAATTTATCCCACACAGAATATTTAATCGTCATCTAAAAAAAACAAAAAAAATTAATGAAAAATTTACTGAAAATCTTTATATTTTAGAAAATACCTGAAATTTTCTATCATAATCACAAAATTTTTGAGCTAAAACCGCATAGTAAGGATTATAAGTTTTCTCCTGCAAACAACAATGTAAAATAACGTGAATTATATCTCTTTCTTGTTGATTTTTCAGCCCTAGTTTTAGTAGTTTTTCAAAAGCGTCCAAATAATCCTAAAATAATATAAAAAACTACCATACGATCGAGAGAAAAAAAAACAGTGTCAGAGATGGCACGGAAATGAAGTCATGCATCGTCATTTCCAAACCAACAGGACACTGTTTATTTTTCGATTATACGGTATAAGTTTAGTTTATTTGGTTGGCAATGTTACTGAGTTGATTAACAATAACGTTTACAAGGTATGCAACTAACATTACATCGAATCCTAAAGATTTTCCCTCTTTTTTCCTATTTGTTCAGTGAACTTCAACACTAAATATAGTTAAAATAAGGTCGAGAATAAAATGACATCAATCTAGTGTCTTGTTTTAAAACAGGGATGGGTGTTTGTGGGTTTCTAACCTTTTTTATACGTATTGGCGTAAAATACATGTAAAAAATGTAAAAAATTCTTGAAAAATGTATAAAAAGACGAAGAATGGCATTTTTCTTGCTGCTCAACGTATATTTTATATAGTTTCTGCCTAAATTTACGACCAAAAATAATGAAATAAGTTAAAATGTGTCTTTTACAACTATCATTAACAATTAACAACTTTTAAATAGCTCTAGTAACGTTTACAAATGATAAACAAAGCTACCGCGTCAAAAACTAGTTTTTTACTTAAAAAAATACTTTTTTTACTTTGTTATTTTTTAAAAAAAAATAAAAAATTAAGAAAAAATCAAAAAAATAAAAAAAAACTGTGAAAAATATATGTATATTATCAAGAAAAAGACCAAAAGTAAAATAAATTAAAATATTAACAACAGTCCTTAAAATATATGTTTTTCTGTTTACAAAAAAGTAAAATACCTAACGCGCTAAAAACTAGTTTTCTACACGTAAAAAACTGGATTTTTACTACTTTTATTCGCCCATACCAAAGGATTTTAAGGGAACTTTGAAGTTATTTAATAGAAATGACCCAATAACAAATTAATAAATAAAGAAATACATGAAACAAATTAAAAAAAAAAGAAATAAAAAAATAAGAGAATAAAAAATTAAATAAAAAATAAAATTCACAAAAAATGTTAATTATATGCATAAATATTAATAAAACTTACCTCAGCAGACATTATAATACAAAATATATCTCTCCTACTGTCAGTGTTCATTCTCTGTTTTCTAGCCAATTCCAATAGTTTTTGTGAGAATTTATCAGAGTTTTTATTATCCTCTTTTTTACTATTTTCTCTATTTTCCAGATTCCCAGTCCAGGCAGATCCAACAACCCACCATTTACCTCTCTGATCAGCTACAATAAAAATAACATGATAAAAACAATAAAAATAGAAACACAAAATAATTCAGTCTATTTATTTACCTTTAAGTAAATCTTCCAAAGAAATATTAAGCTGAGTCACATAGTTTCCTTTCCTGATAAAACCTTTCGAAATTTTCTTCAAATGCTCAGAATATGAAGGATCATAATTCGGTATTTTTGTGACGTTGTTATTTTTTATTGCCAGAACTATATCAAGAAGAAATTTAACTCTTGAGCTACAAAAGAAAGAGTTTAAAAAAAAGGAGATACAGGCCACCCTGTATATATTCTTTCTCTGTACAGGGTGATACCCGATGCACTGTTGCAGGTCACTATATACAGGATGATCAAAAAGCAAAAACAATCAAAATAACAGAAAATTAAAAAATAAA
Source organism: Sitophilus oryzae (assembly GCF_002938485.1). NCBI lineage: Eukaryota > Metazoa > Arthropoda > Insecta > Coleoptera > Curculionidae > Sitophilus > Sitophilus oryzae. The sequence goes on along the minus strand of NW_022146723.1, from coordinate 10,599 downwards.
ATAATTAAACACTCGAAACAAACGAAATAATAAACTATCGTTGACTCATCCTGTAAGGACTATAATTTAAAATTAAAAATATAAAACAATTCAAAAAATTAAACCTACTTGTTAATTTTCCCTTCACTGACGCTAGCAGCCTGTTTTTGAAGCTCCAAAATCAACGTTTTGAGTGCTAGAGGATCGTCCTTCCTCAATCCAAAACCCACCGATCTCAAAACGTTTAAAATACAATCGACGTTTTTTTCCTCGAAATTTTCGGCTAATTTTTGTAAAATTTCATATAACAATTTTGCATCAAAGATTTTGAAATTATACATTTGCGCCAAAACACTGACCACATTGTCTAAAGATTTATCCTCAACATTTTGAGCGTTATTTAAAAATGATTGAAATTTTTCAATGACACACTGTAAAAAATGGGCACCTAAAAATGAAAGTATTGTCAAGATCAAGGTGTATTACTGGTTGCATAACTGCATTGCTGCTACCCTTGTATAAAGTAGCTCAACCTAAGACGTTAATGGATGTAAAGCACCAGATGGCGGGACGTATTTCACAGTCTTTTACTAGAGAAAAATATTTTTTGTTACTCTGAATTTTGAAGCGGCCAATAAAAACAGAGAAAATAAAAATCGATAATTTTCGGACTGCGCCAATTGGTTACTAATCGACCAGATACTTTTTGTCTATTAGATATGCTATAAAAGCTGGTAATTATACAATTCGACCATTGTAAATACCCGACAAATTCCGCAAGGCCGACGAGGTCGATGTTTTTCACTGATAAGAAAAAAAAATGTTTGTTTAGTTAATTTTCGAGATATTTTTTCTTTCTGAATGCACATTTTAAAGTATTTTAATCTAGTCTTATTAATTAATCAAATTAAACTAGTCAAATAATATTAATTGCAATCAATTATTAAAAAATATCAATTATTTTGGAAAATAACTTTTGAAATGGAGTATTATTAATAAAATTTAGCCAATTTTTTTTACCCAGTAGCGTATTTCAATATGATCTTATCATTTATCACTGTATAATAACTTTGTTGTGGCAGAAAAATATACTAGTCAGTTTCAAAATATTATTTTTTTTCAAACGTATTAATTTTTGCGACGTGATTGACAATATAAAAAAGTCATTTTAACGCCTAGGCATAAAAGTAAAGCACTTTTACGCCTAAGCATAAAAGTATGAAAATATATTATTAAAATGACATAAGTCTCAAATTCAACGAGCCGTAACCATAGTTTCTCGATATATAATTACTCATGGTACAAAGAAAACTTGAAAACAAGGTATGGTCGATAGCGTCTCCAATTTCGTTCAGTTTGCGCATATCGCCGTAACGTCATATGCCATACAACAAAATATCCGTATTGTTCAATTGCCACTAATAAAAAAAGACCTAAAATAGGGAAGAATTAAATAACCCCTAAAGTTATGTAAAATCATCGAGCTGGACATTTGAAAAGTTATGACACATAACTTATGACACATAACTAAAAGTTACATACACATTTATTATGTGTCATCTGTTTGAAAATTTGAAATTGGCGCGTGGAGCTTGCCGACCAATATTGCCGTTTATCACCTGTGACCAACCTGCGCAATATCATACCTTGTTTTTTTTGTATCATGATAATTACTTACAAGGTATGAGTTTTAAATATTTTTATATTATTTGGAACGTTTGAAATTGTTTAAAACATTATTTGTGGCGTTTGAAAAAAATAGCATGTTTTATTCGGAGTAAAAATGACTTTTGTGCTTCGGCTGTATGTCAAACCTACAGTCTCGCCACGAAAAGTGTCATTTTTACTCCTAATAAAACAATATACTAGAAAATTTTATGGTTTAACGGGCTTTGTGAGTTAAAACATAATGATATTTTCAGTTTTTATAATTCTTGATCGAAAATAAACGGCGTCAGCGATGGCTATGAAATGAAGATCGCTGTTATTTTATATGTAAATTTATGTGGGAAATGTCGTCGATCGTCATTTCCCTGCCAACTGGACGCCGTTTTTTTTTCATATGGTACAAAGTTAAAGCAAACTTGGCTCTGACCATGTTTTACGCTAAGAAAGATTTCGTGTAATAAAGATTTTAAATGGTGTATTAAGTACATAATATTTATTTAAATGTCAAATAATATTATTGAAACAAGTGCCAAGTTTTATTTTTAATTAAGAAAAAAATTGTATAAACGTTTTGTTTTCAAAAAAAAAATTATCTTAAATTCGTAAAACCTCAATTTAGAATAAAATGATCGAAGAATGAAATAAAATTTTATAGCCCTGGGTCAAATCGAAATAAAGTAAGTGTATGTAACTTTTTTTAAATATTATTAATTACCAGTAATTAGCATTAATGTACCAATATATTGAAATTTGTTATTTCTTTGTTAAATACGGTTTAGAATCCTTAAAATAACAGCAAAAATAATCGAAAATCAACAATGAAATAATAGTTTTGTTTAAATTTCTTAATCAGCTGAGCCCTATTATAGTTCGCAAAAATCCGAGCTATATTATTACATTACTCTGAGGGAAATCCGCAAATAATCGATATTTTTGACTCCGCCCCTAATCACATGCTTCATTCCTTTAAAGCTTTACGATTTGTTCACCAGAGGCAGCACATTTTGTCGAGAGGTTGACCAACTTTAAGAATATATAAACAAGGGTAGTATCTAACTAGCGTGACGTCATCAATCTCGCTCCGAGGCTGTTCTATTAGAGCCGGCATTGGTCTGATATTTAGAAATGTCAAAAGCTGATGACATTGTACTTTTGGCAATTATGACATTTCGTGTTGATTTTTGCAAGAAGAGGAAGAACTGTCACTTGTTTTATTATTTTCCTTTTCTATTTCACGAAAGTAAAAAGAGTTACCTATCTGATTCGTTCAGGCAGTCAGTTTAAAGAGTATCAGTAACTTTTTTGACAGAGTGATTTTATCATAGACTTAAAATAAAATATAGACTACACTATTTACATCTCAACGCGGACAAACAACCTTTTTTGTACACATGTTTACTTCTGGGTACAGTCGACCGAGCCTTCCTCATCCAGCCTATGTTGTCACGTCTTTAATATTATCAATATTTTTTTTCTTGTTATACACATATATTGAGATATTAATACTACAGTTTAATAAAGTAGGTTTTAATATTCCAGAGATGTATTAAATAGTCCTTATACTACTAAATTATAAGTCGGATACTGTTTAAAAAGGATAAGTTCTTTACAATATGACAACACCGATTAGAGGCGAGGGAGCCTATTCATTCATTTATTACCTTGTAGTACGTGTCGCACGTGTGCGGTAAAGCTTTGTTGCCGCTATCTCCCCGGCTGTATTAACGCATTTTCTTAGCTTGTAGTGCTTAAGTGTTTATTTTATTGACTTTTTCTGTTCAAGAACTATAAAATATGGTTCGCCAGTGCCAAATTTGCAAGAAATTTGACTTAAATAATCCATTTAAGTCTTGAAACGACTTTTGACCGGTAGGCAACTCTCAATTTACCCATTGGGAGTCAGTGGCGTTGTTGTAGAAAGGCGCTTATTTAGATAATATTTTAGTAAAATGTAAAATCTGAATTTTTTCTCTTACATTACATTATTTACTTACTTACATTGTAACAAAATCATAATTATAACCCTGTTAATAATTAATAATGTTTTTATTAAAAATATATTCCGGTTTATTCTAAAATTATCTTCAGAATCTAAAATAACATACAAGAATTTTAAAATGATATTACATTATGAAACAATATTTTTTATTATACCGGGTCGTCTCAAAAGTGGCTCAACCCTATAACTTTTTTTATTTTTTCAGATAAAAAAACAGATTTGTATGTTAGTAGGTATATGACATTAATTAGGATTTATTGACGTATTCAATTGTTTTTGGTCTCTTCCTGTTTCACCGAAATGATTACATCTTTTGATTTTTAAAGGCACCCTCGGTATATTGCTACTTTATTCGATAAAAAATGACACTCTAAATAGAATGACATCATATGTCAACTTTTGACATTGTCGCTTAAAAACATATCCTATTTTAAATTTCAATCCAGTTTTTTTCAGTCCACTAAGTTTTAATCAAGGAGCTTTGGAAAAATAGTTTTGATCGTCTAATAGGTTTCGTGTCTTGTCTAGGCCGGTTAAAAGATGTACAAATCGTATTTTTAATGATACATATGTCAATTTTTTCAAATGGAACAAGGGTGACTCATTAGCATATTTGGAAAAAGCATTTTTTTATGAATATATTGATACCACACACTTGGTATTTCGAGTCAAATTGTCGTTATGAACCGCATGTTACAATTACAATTAAACCATATGCGAAAATGTCAATATATATATACCGCGGGTGCCGTTTAAAAATTAAAAAGTTATAGTCATTTCCGATGAAACAGGAAGTGACCAAAAACAACTGAATGCGTCAATCAATCCTAATTTATTTCATATACTAACATACTCAATCTTGTTTTTTTTATTTGAAAATATAAAAAAATTATGGGGGGTGAGCCACTTTTGAGACGCACCCGGTATAATAAAGACAGTACCGAGTTAAATAAATGTAGTTTGTATTTTATCCACTTCCTATCACCTTCCTTGCTTTAATGGAACAGATTTATGTTTTCTCTAATTTACATAATAAGACATCACTTAACCAGAAAAAACATTACAACAATCATATTTTTTTTTCTCTCCCTGTCGCCGATTCTATTATATCTGTGGAATAGATCCTGTTTTGATTAATATTAGGGGTTGTAAATGTTTGACTAAAATTAATAATTTATTATTAATTTCAAAAATTACGTAATTTCGAGTATAAAATTTCTTCTATAACGTGTATTTTATTATGTTTATCCTTTTCGGACTCTAAGACGTTTTTTCTAAACTTTTATGTAAAAAACCTGTCCTAAATCTTAATAAAATATAAAAACGTTTAAATACGATATATTTTTAATTTACTTATAGCTTCATTAAAATAAAAAAATTACCCGGCTATGATACGGAGAGTTCAGGTGTACTTGAGAAACGAAAGACAGTGTTGTGTTTCTCGGCAGAGTCGTCAGGGAACGACCGTTACGACAGAGACAACCTACTATCGCTCGTGTCGTACTCGGCAACTCAAACACAACACAACAATAACAAGACAGTGTCTGACCGCATGTTCCAGCTATTTATGAATGAGATGCTCAGTCTATATTTTATTTTAAGTCTATGGATTTTATATTTGCCATGTTGGCAAAAAATAACGGTCAAAATTCAAAGTTATTCATTTTATAGACTATATCATATCTTAGGATTATGTAAAGTGATCTGAAAGAAAGCCAAAAACGCAATAATATACAGGGTGTTCCATTTATAATATTTGCCTGAAATACATCCTAGTACATACTTGTTTGCACTGAAACAAAATTCCTAAGTTATTTATTATAGGAGCTACAGATACCAGACGCACTGTTGCAGGAAGGAAATTCTATACAGGGGTATAGAGTATTGTATGAGCAAGTTTATATTCAATAAAATGTTTACAAATATTTTCTTTACATACCTACTTCTGTACCAACATTAGCATGCAAAACAGTTATCAATAGCACATGTTCCATCAGTAATCTTTCTGGAGTTGACACATTACTGACAAGAGAATCCAAGACAAGCGATGTCAAAGATTCATTCATATCATTCCTACTATTATTCATATAAAGACTCTCGATCTGCGATGCAATATTATGCATGTTACTCTCAGCCAATCTGTTCAACAACCCTTCAAAAATACACCGTTAAATATAAAATTTGTATTTCTTTTACTCTATGCATACCTTTTAGTTGTTTTTTAAGTCTGTTCAATTTTTCATTTCTTTTCTTATCATCTGAACCGGCAGACTCCATTTTAGCCCTTATAGCTGGTGGAATATATTTGTTTTCATTACTCTAAAATAAACGGGGTCGAAATATATTTAAGACACCCTGTATATCATGAAAACACACTGCTCTATCACTGCTGTCATATTTTATTAAAAAAAAGGGAGGAAAAAACTCAAATATGAAATTTAATACAGAGTACCTACTATACAGAGGGCCCCAAATAAATAAAAAATATTATAGTTGTATTTTTTTAAATGAAACACCCTGTATATTATTCGATTTTTAGATTCTACGATTGAAATAAAGGTAAATTTGATTAAGGTTTATCACACTTAATCCTTACCGTTTTTGAAATATTTTCAATTTTGTAAAATTGCAGTAAAAAATTTAAGGCTTCATTTCTCCGAGGGTATCAAAGTTTTTAATACTAAATATTTACTGAAGATTATTTATTGATCAGATATTGTGTTGCAATAATAAAAATTATACTACCTTATACAGAGTGTCCAAAAATTTATATTAAATAATTACTAGATTTAAACGGCAATAACTTCTTTAATTTAAATGGTACACCCTATATATTTTACGTGGATCAGATGCACAATGTAATTGTCTATCAAATTATATTGTTCCATTTTTTACCTATCTCTTCAAGTTTTCGTAGAAAATGCATTTTCTTATAATTTGGACCTCATTTATCATTATACCCATGGAATATTGACATTTTAGATTATTTTTAAAGATGTAACAAAGTTTTAAAGAGTACAGATACTAATATTGTCGATATAATGATTTGATTAAAGAATAAACAAAACTGATCCCAGAATTCAAACTACATTAATTGACTGTTTACGTTGATTAATAATAATTGCTCCAAATACTAAAAAAAATAATTTTATGCGTGTATTAGACAAGATTAGGTAAAAAGTGTTACTTTTTATTTCATTTTTTTATGAATTACAACAGAGACGTTCATTTTCATAACTTATTATATTGATTTCTGAGTCAAATCCACATTTATTTAGAATATTTTATTAATTATTTTTAAATTTAAAAAAAATTAATGCAACAAATGTTCAAAATGTACAGGTGGTGAAAATAATAATTATGCAAGCCCCTTTGTTTACAAAAAAAAACTATTTAAATATTTGTAAAAGAGAGATCTACAGGTGCTTTTAAATGGGGCCGCACCAGCCTTGTTCAAATAGGTAGCTTGTTGTCAAAGTCAACTGACAGATATCGCAATAAAGATGGCGGAGTCAATGTTTTTATTTTATATTTGAAAATTTGCGCGATATTCACGAGCTTTGTTGCTGCTGTTCACTTCTCTGGTGGCTTATCTTTACCGAGTGGAGTGTTGAAATAAATCCGGCTTCCCATTTGTGCCAATCTAGTTTGTACCTTAGTCAAACACATGCAAAATACTTGTGCTTAGCTTTTTGAGCCTTTCTGTGTTTTTTGAGTTTCACCGATTTGAAATTAAAAAATAAAATGTAAAAGCACATGTCAGGACAAAAACATTATTAAATAAAGAATCTAGTGGGCTGCTGTCAAACAGTTTTATTTCTCAGAACAATATCGTTACATTTGCAGTAGAGTAAATAAAATAATATTAGAAACATTCTAAAAAGTGGCAGAGGCCGACTAGATTTTTTCCTAAAAAAATTACAGCAACCTACTAGATTCTTTATGTAAAAATGTTTTTTGTTCTTACATGTAATGCTTTACATTTTATTTTTTAATTTCATATCGGTGAGTTTTATCAAAAAAACACAAGAGATAAAAAAGTTTCTAAACAAACTAAACTAACCAAATTGATTTTTTTGCATGTGTTTAAAGAAGATTTTTCTTTAAAATTTGTTAACAAGAATGATAGGGGTAGTTTATTTCAACCCCTTACACTCGTTTTAAAAAAGTGAGAAAATTACCAGAAAGTGTGTTTTCATAACAGTAATGCTTCCATAAAATTTCATTAATCTATCGCTTTTCGTTTTCAAGATAAAAAATAAAAACATTATTTTTCCGCCATCTTTGTACCGCGATATCGCCCTAATGGTTGACTTTTGACCCAACGTTTATAAAGCAAACTACCCTTTATTTTGAACAAGGAATCACCCCCTGAAGTTTTTCGCATTTGTTTTGAAACACCCTGTATATCAATTAAATATACCACCATTATTTCCGCTCAAAAATTAGTTAATTACATATTTAACCTGTTTTAATTAATAAAATATTCTAAATAAATGTGGATTTGACTCAGAAATCAATATAATAAGTTATGAAAATGAACGTCTCTGTTGTAATTCATAAAAAAATGAAATAAAAAGTAACACTTTTTACCACACTGTCTAATACACGCATAAAATTATAATTTTTTTTTAATATTTGGAGCAATTATTATTAATCAACGTAATTGACTGTTTACGTTGATTAATGTAGTTTGAATTCTGGGATCAGTTTTGTTTATTCTTTAATCAAATCATTATATCAACAATATTAGTATCTGTACTCTTTAAAACTTTGTTACATCTTTAAAAATAATCTAAAATGTCAATATTCCATGGGTATAGTGATAAATGAGGTCTAAATTATAAGAAAATGCATTTTCTACGAAAACTTGAAGAGATAGGTAAAAATAGTATAATACAATTTGATAGACAATTAAATTGTGCATGTGATTCTCATAAAATATACAGGGTGTTCCATTTAAATTAAAGAAGTTATTGCCGTTTAAAGCTAGTAATTATTTATATAAATTTTCAGACACTCTGTATAATGTAGTATTTTGTTTATTGTTGCAACACAAGATTTGATCAATAAATAAACTTCAGTTCAATTTAAAAAATACAACTATAATATTTTTTACTTATTTGGGACACTCTGTATCTTGTAAAAATATTTTTAAATTTTAGCTCTAATAGTCCTTCAATGAACACAAACTTACAATATGTGTAAATCTAATCGCTTAGCTACAATACCTGTGTCGTATGGTGAACAACCCTGTATAATAATCAAAAAAATACTTTACTGACTCAGTAATAATTGATCCGCTTTTGATCTCAGTCTCCCATAAATATCTTCCCAAACATCATCCTTTTTATCACTATCATCTTCCTCATCTGAATCATTTTCTTTCACTATCATCAGCATCCATATCATCACCTTCTCGCTACCACTGTCTTGAAACTCATCACCTCTCCTCATTTTTCACAATTTTCTCCTTACTTGATTCACCTTCTCTATCATCAAAACTTCTCTTCCCTGATTTTTGTTACCTTGTTCTTCCTCGAGCATATCACTATCACTATCAGAAAAATCTGAGTTCCCTAAAAATATTACACAAAAATACATACACAGTAACTGAATACCATTTAATTATTTACTCATCTTGAATTCAATTCATCGCTGGACTCATCTTCCTTTAATATATCTTCAAACCCATCTTCCTCATCGCTATCACTCTCAGTAGTATCATTTTTTGTTTATTTTTCTTCCCAGATAGCTTTTGCCTGTCATCAACCTCAAAGTCTTCTTCAACTGGCCATTGACTTCAAGTAGGATCTTGTCTAGTTGATGCCATGTCTTTCATATTTAAATCTGTTGCTTCAAGAATATCTAAAAAATATATGTATAAAGAATGCTTCATTAAATATTGAAATTATAAAAAAACTACAAGCACAAATAACAAACTAAAAATAGCTACTACCCGAAATCAATAGAAAAATTAAATTAGCATAGCTAGAATCCCAATTACAAAGAGATTATCTAAATATGTGAGGAAGGCAAAATCATGGTTCATAAATTGTAGTATACTTACATGCCAAACCATCAGATACAAAAGATTTCGGAATAGCTTTTGATTTCCTCTTGTTCAATTTGAGTTGTTTCTCTAATTTCCTCAAATTCTGATCCTCTTTTTCATTTTCCTTCAATAACTGGTCTTTTCTTTGTTTGGCCATATCGTCAATAAGCTTCTTATGTTGCTTTTTCTCCTTTTTACGTTCATTGTCAATGATATTATTATTACCTACATTATTCTTTGTAGTTTTTGGCTCAGTTTTAACCGATTTTATATCACTCTTAGTTTTCTCAGCCTTTCTATTTAACTTCTCTTTAACATGCTCAGTTGTAACAATTTCACCCGAGTTTAATTTCTTTTTTGAAAAGTACTCGTTTCGTTTTAACTTTTTCGCTTGGCGTTGTTCTTTTCTAGACTCTTTTCTGGTTGGTTTGCGGCTGAAATTGTTTTTCTTTTTGACTTTTAAACCCATTTTTAAACTATAATAAACAATGTGTTAAAATATCAACCATTGAAAATATTAGGCTAAATTTGTGAGGTTAGATTAGATCAGTTGTCAAATATAGAAATGGGTATAATTTATCGATAACAAGTACGGTTTTAGGATATCGATATTTCCGTATCGATAAAATACTCGTTTTTTTTATTTATTTCACCTTTTTACAACTGAATACTTGTAAGTCTTACTGAATATTCTCTCACTTAAATTAAACAAATGTTCTATGTAAACAACTGTTTTATTTGTCAATATTTACAGATTTACAGGGTGTTTCTTATATTGACATGCAAATATTTAATTAAAAAATCAATTTTTTATGTATAATATGTATAACAACATCAGAGTTATTCTGAAAAAAGTTTTTCTTAGAAAATTTTACCACCCCTATCTCTAAAGTCAAGA
>NW_022146722.1:0-4225 GCF_002938485.1 Sitophilus oryzae | reverse complement strand
AGATATTATTTTAGCTGGTCGCCACTAGAGGTGGCGAAAGTCGCCAAAATAAAATAAAAGTCGCCAAATATTTTTATACTAAACCTACAAAAATCTCAAGCGACTATTTCATTATACAAGGATTATAGGTACCTATCACAATTCAAAATATGACTAATATTTTAAGTGGTTTGATGACGTCACAAAGGGAAAAAATGGTAGACTGGAAACGTGCTGAGAACTATGGAGGCTAGAAGGAGGAGGCGAATCGACAATGGGTATATTTGAAATTTCTGTCCCTACTTTAAAGCAAGTTTCTCGGTTTGACACCAGAGGCACTGTAAGCGGGTTAGATTGATCATTTGCATTGTTAGAATACGATTTAACTGTGTTTTTACTGGTTTTTCTTTAAATTTATAGTTGTTTTATTGAACTATTAGCAATATAACAATGAGTGTGATTAAAAAAAAAACTATATAATAGATCTTGCTTCGTACCTGGCTGTATAAGTGGGACTTACAGTGGAAAAAAGGCAAATAAAGAACGGGGTGAAAGAAACCCAAGCCTTTTCAAAGGTCCTAATGTAAGTGGTATAACTATTTATTTAAAAAAATATGGATAGATGTAGGTATATTGTAGCCAGGTATTTATTTAGAATGCATTTTTTTAAATTATAATTCTTTGTGTTCTTGATATAACATGTTCCTGTTATATTTTTTTGGTATAGGTGCTAAATTATATATTAAATTTATATACTGTATATTCTATTTATTAAATTTAGAAGAATTAGTCAGTTAATAAAAACAAAAGTTGTAATGTATTAATATTGCTAAATAAATAAATATATGATGAAATAAGTCTATATACTGACTATTATACAACTATACGTATTTACAACTCTTTTAAAATAAATGGAGTTCATTATTTATTCATTAATATTTTATTTACAAAAATTTACCTTTACAATTATTAGGTGACGTTGAATATAATACATCTTGAATTTAATTGTCTACGAAACAGAGACAATTTGCAAAACTTTGCTAATGACATTAAAACATAAATTCAGAAAATCTAAAGAAAAAACACTATTGGACACAGGAAACATTTCAGCTTAATGTACCTATTCTCTGGTTTCAGCTATAAAAAGTTATGGGATAGATAACACTGATCAAAGGGTGCAACAGTAGTGTTCATCTTCACTTTCCATTGAAGTTATTCCTGATAAAATACTTTTAATTTTTGTGATTCAGTTTCTGTCAATTGCGGTAAAAACCACTACTAGTTTGTTACAGAAAGTTTTAATGTTTATTAAAATGATATCACACTGAACTGCTTGTAAACATATCAATTTCAAATGTTTTTATGAAAAACTATTAATAAATCACTAACACAATCACACCATAAACTATTTAATTCGCATTTGTCATCAAGAAACAATTACTGTTTACATCAAATCAAAGGTTGAACTGGTGATATTTGTTGCTGTAAATTCTAACTTTTTTGTACAACAGTTATAGATTTATTTTAGCAGCTTATATTTTTCTTCGGTCGTGTATGCACTAAAAAGAACCATATAATGAAACAATTTTATAATAACAACTTAGAAAAAGAATATCTAAAACCGGCATCTGATATAACCTAACTTCTAACTTACTTTTCAAACTGAAATTTAAGGTTTTGTATTCACAATTTTAGCCACGCACATTGTTCAATTAGAAAAAAAACACGTTTCTCAAAGGTAAATCTGGTAAAAATCCCAAATATTAACTGAACTCTATAATTTATCACAAAATAGTAATTTTTGCCATAAGAAGCTGTGTATTTCTCAATCTGTCGGATCACATGCGCCCCTAACGGCGATTTTCGAACTTCATTTAGATCTCAAAAACTGGGCCCATAATTTTTGCGTTCGATTCGTCTCCTCCTTCTAGCCCCCCTCCATACTGAGAACATACTGAGAACTAAACAAGTCACAAACGCCAGTTGATAGATGAGCAATATAAATCGATATCTTCGAATATTGATCTACGAATATGTAATTGTGATTTTCGCCGTTTCGGGAATCGATGTCTATAATAATTACAAGAATTAAGTCAATATTGGCAATGCATTGATTGACTGGTGCCATAAGTATCTTCGCCAAAATCGCCCAAATGGCGACTTGCGATTTTCTTAAAATTCAAGTCGCCAGAGCAATCGGAAAATCGCCCAATTTGTGATAAATCGCCCAATCTGGTAACACTGCTTATAAGATCTCGGGCGCCACCTCTAGTTAATAAGTGGTTAGAGGCCCACTAGTGCCGGTTCGGGTAGCTTTTAAACAGTGGAGAAGTATGGCAGTGTTAGAGTTCTTTTAGCTCAGAGGTGGGGAAAATAAATTAAACAATAATCTATAGTTATAAAATAAAGAGCAGGTCGTGTTTTCCAAAACTATTTACATGTCAAAGCTTTATTTTAAATGCAAAAAAAATGTCTCTCTTCTTCGGAAAGGCGGAAGGCATGGCGATGTGTAGGTGGCTAGTTGCGACACCCAGCGCTTAAATTGGCTCCGATGCGTAGAGTCTCGTCACCGGGTTGGAGCAAATCTACACAGAAAATAATATTAATAAAAACTACGGACTGTTAGGGGAAGGACGGCACTCCCAAGTTAAAAAAATAATTTATTCTTAAATAAAAAAAATAATTAATGTTAGAATTTGTCATAAATTCAGAAAGAAACAAGAGAACAAAATTTACTTGAGAGTGTTAGTGAAAAGAATTTCAAATATTCTATTAAATGTTTTAATCAAAATATTAAAATAAATACGGGTGTGCCAATAAGAAAATGTTTTAATAATTGTCTAATTAAATTAAAAGTGCGGCGGAGTTAATAAGAAAAGATGCTAATAATTATTTATTTAAATTAAAGTACTAATAAGAAAAGACTACAAAAGAAATTATTTATTTAAATTAAAAAAGTACGGAGGGGCTAAGGTTTAAACATGACAACGGAAAGAAGTAAAATAAAAATTAAATTAAGACTGAAAGGAAATGCGGAAAACTATAAGAGTTCAGCAAGTGAATCTATAGTGAAGGGATCGGTGTGTAAGAAACCTGCCGGGATATATCACACTTACAACTTCCCCACGTTTTCTAATCTTCACTAGAGATATACCGCTTAATTATTAAGAGAATTGGCAGAGCGGTTTACTTTTTCTCTAAGTACGGTCAAACAACGTAATAGGTAATTTACTTATTTCGTTTTGAGCCATTTCTGGCTCCATATCAATCAGCAATCGACACGAAAGAGAATTAAAAAATATTGACTCAAAACTGACAACTAAAGAGACAGCTTTATTTATTTGTCAAATTACATAGAAACCAACGCCAACACTGCACAATATTTTTTCTACTCGTAATAAATTCATTGAAATAATAATTTCTGATTATTTTTTAAAACGTAACTCGGCTATGGAAAAAAAATATTATTTTATTCATGACGATAAAATTGCATTATCGTCTCCCGAAATTAATTCACTGGCGATTTCATCGCTCGTGAATTAACCTTTTCGGTCGACGATAAAATACCATTTTATCGTCTTGTATAAATAACTATCCTTTTATCTTGGCGGTTGGACGAGCGCTTACCTCTATGCCCTTTAACACCAGCTGTCAATACAACTAAATAATCGTAGTGGGGACAACTTAGGATTGCCAACCGTCTTCTATTCCAGAGGACAGTCCTCTTTTTGACCTCACTGTCCTCTTTTCTCTGACATATTGAAAAATCCTCTTTTTTACATACCAAACTCAAAATCTAAAAAAAAAATTATATCATCTGTCTCTTTCATCTTTCATTACTCGTTTGGACAGAAAAGAAAACGAAGAAATATTTCTGTACAGGGTGGGTCAAATTCGACGCTTTTAAATGGAAACACCCTTTTCTATAGCAGATAGACGAAAACTAATATCGGTGTCTGGAGCTCAATTTTTGTCAAAAACATTATGGTGAAAACCGCATATCGATATCTGTTACCGTTTCGGAGTTACGGGGTGTTTTTCAAAAATATGCATTTTTAACAAATCTCTGTAACTTTTTTGCTATGAAAAATTTTGTATTTTTATGAAAACATTTCCAAAGCACCTTTTTACGTAGAATTTAATGGTTTAAGTATAATTTTTTTAAAATTAATAATTTAAGAATTATCAACAGAAAATTTGATTTTTTATATGGGACACCCTGTATATTTTTAATTTATTGAAAAGA
>NW_022146721.1:0-1719 GCF_002938485.1 Sitophilus oryzae | reverse complement strand
CAGGATTATATAGGAGTGGCCACACCAAAGGCGTGTAGCGTTCGGCGTGTCTCGCAAAAAACGCAAATGAAAACAAATTAGTTTGTTTTTTGTAGCGTCTTTAGCGTTTTCTAAGATGAGACCCCGTCATAGGCGGACGTTATATTTAATAATACAATAAAACTAAATTAAATAGTATGCATTTTTTTTATTTTAGGGTATTATTTAAAAATATTTTTATAAAGAACAGCTACTGTTTAAAAAAACGGAAGATTGTATTAAATTCAAAAATTTGAAGGAAATGTTTGAAAAAGTGTAGTTTAAAATGTTGAAAAAGTAATAAATTAAAGGAATATTTTCTTACGCGTAAAAAATAGTTTTTTTATGCGTAAGAAGTGTTTTTTTTCTGCGTAAAAAAGGTTTTTTAACAGAAACAAATAGTTTTTGTTGCGTAAAAAAAATTTTTTTACGTGTAATAGTTTTTTACACGTAAAAAATATTTTTTTGGGGTAAAAGAGTTTTTTACTAGAAACAATAAGTTTTTGACGCGTAGAAAATATTTTTTTACGTGTAACAAATAGTTTTTTACACGTAAAAAATATTTTTTTTGCGTAACAAAAATTTTTTTTACCAGAAACAATAAGTTTTTGACCCGTAAAAAAATAATTTTTTACGTGTGACAAATAGTTTTTTTACACGTAAAAAATGTTTTTTTTTGAGCAAAAAAGTTTTTTTTACCAGAAACAATATGTTTTTGACGCGTAAAAATTAGTTTTTACGTGTAACAAATAGTTTTTTACACGTAAAAAATATTTTTTTTGCGTAAGAAAGGCTTTCTACCAGAAACAATAAGTTTTTGATGCGTAAAAAAAGATTTTTTTACGTGTGACAAATAGATTTTTACACGTAACAAATAGCTTTACACGCGTAAAAAATAGCTTTCTACCAGTAACAAATAGTTTTATACACATAAAAAATAGTTTTCTACCAGTAACAAATAGTTTTATACGGGTAAAAAAGTAAAAAATAGTTTTTTACGTGTAACAAATAGTTTTTTACACGTAAAAAATATTTTTTTGGGGTAAAAGAGTTTTTTACTAGAAACAATAAGTTTTTGACGCGTAAAAAATATTTTTTTACGTGTAACAAATAGTTTTTTACACGTAAAAAATTTTTTTTTTGCGTAACAAAATTTTTTTTACCAACAAATACACGTGCTCGTGCTTCGTTAGCTTGTATGTCAAAGCCGTCTCACTAGCTCGTATGTCACGGCCTTGAATTTTTACCCCCAGCGCGCGTAAAGAAGTTACTCCAAAATGTTTCATAAATCATGTCCTAAAATTGCATTAGCAACTAAAAATATTTACTATTCTATTATATAATTATAATTATTTATTATATTATATTATAATTATAACAAGTACTAACCACAACACTAAAACATAAAAAAACTATACACTTATAAACTAAAATTCCAAATAAAATGGTAAATCGGATGCAAAATTACAAGCTCAGGATTCCTGGAAGAAGAAGTAAGAAAACAAGCCAATAACGCTGCCGCAATATCAGGACATCTTAAATATCCCATATGGAAAAACAAACATTTGAGTACAGAATGTAAGTCAAGAATATACAAAACCTGCATACGACCAGTGATGACATATGGTGCGGAAACCAGAGCTGAAACATCAGTAACAAAGAGAATCCTACGAACTACTGAAATGAAGACCTTAAGAATGA
>NW_022146720.1:0-8645 GCF_002938485.1 Sitophilus oryzae | reverse complement strand
TTGGCAAACATTACGCCCGCGATGCCACTTGTCGGGATTTCCGACCGGGACGGTGGAAGAAATTCAACAAGATGTTCTTCTATTTTTCTTTTGCTTAACGACCCTACTTCGCTTTTTTCCGGTGGTTGTTGATCGGGAAAGGAAAAAAGTACTCTCTTAGGTCCTACAATTATAAAAAAAGTATATAAGAAACACAAAAGAAAAAATATATACCTATACAGGGTTATACTTTATTCGATACCGACTGTTATAACTAAAATATATTTTTTAAATAAATAATGTATGTTCAAAAATCTCAGTATGTTCAAAAGCATATCAAAAATCTTAGATCGAACGCGACAGGTTCTTAAACTGGCCGACTTAAATTCCGGTTTATCAGTGCCGTTATAATTTTATTCCAAACGTGTTAAAATATGATGTAGGGTAGACTCAATAATTTATTGTTTTGAATAAATGTTGGTGGTTACAAAATAAAAATATATAATTCTAATAAAAATATATATGTATTAATAATAATTATTTATTAACACAAACATTCGATACGCTACTGAAGCAGGTAAGTCAAATTGACGTATCTAAATTCTTCGACATCTAATCTTTGACAAGTAGTAAATAAAAGCAAAAATGCAAAAAATATATAATTAGTTAATTTTAAGTGAATTAATAAATGATCGGTTTACTACACGTATTTATATTATACAGTGTGGCCCATCGAAAACGTTCCGCAAGGCATAACGGCCAGGGTAATTTTTTTTTCAAAAAATCCAAAAACTCGTCAGTTTTGTTTGTGAGGGGGACAACTTTTGCCCCAAAAATGATTGCAAAATCTTCAACCCTCTAAGCGAGGGTGTCATTCCCCAATTTTTTTCAAATGAAAAGGGGGCTCAAGTGGCACCGCAATGAAAAGGGCTTTCTATTCTCTATACTTTCCGGCTTCGTTTTTGAAAATCGGTCGAGTCATTGAGAAAATATGAAGGACTGAAATTTGAAAAGTTTATTTAAACATTTATCAGAGTAAATGATGAGGGTAAATTCCTTGGACCAATTTGCTGCTTTTTCTTATTATTTCTAGATCTTTACGCATTTTTTCACTTGCCACAAGGAACGATCAGGTGCGGTAGTTGCTAGATAGCTGTTCTGTGACTTGTGCGTTGAAGTTCTTTTCAATATCGTTAAACTTTTTAACAATTATGGTGTACTCACTTGCAGAAAAAGTGGAAATAATCGAACTTTATTTTAAAAATAATGAATGTGACAATCGGGTTGCGCAGATATTCAATGAACGCCATCCTGACAAACACTTTTATTGCAAAATTTCGCGAAACTGGTTCCATTATAAATAAAAAGAGGCAGAGGGAAATTCCTGTCGTAAATGAAGCTTGGACGTATTCGTATTGGGCCAAGTTGCCAAAGATAGTACGCTGAGTACAAGAAAATTAACCAATGAGACCGGCCTGAATCGTACAAGTGTCCAAAGGATATTAAAAAAACACAAGTTCCACCCGTACAAATTTCAGTTGGTACAAGAAGTCAACGAAGACGATTTTGATCGTCCCTTGTAATTTTGTGAAACTGTGAGTGTACGAATGATAATAATTTCCTATTTAATGTGTGTTTATCGGATGAGTGTACTTTCTTTTTGAACGGTGTAGTTAATCGGCACAACTGTCGGTACTGGTCTGAGGACAACCCCAGTGTTTTTCACGAGGTGCACACACAAAACCCTCAGAAATTGAACGTGTGGGCTGGTATTTTCGGAAATTTTATTTTGGGTCAGTTGAACAATATTGAGAAGAACTTCAACGAAGTCACAGAACAGCTATCTAGCAACTACCGCACCTGATCATTCAACCTTGTGGCAAGTGAAAAAATGCGTAACCATCTAGAACTAATCAGAAAAAACAGCAAATTGGGCGAAGGAATTTATCATTATCATTTACTCTTATAAATGTTTAAATAAACTTTTTAGTTTTCATTCCTTCATATTTTCTCAATGACACGACCGATTTTCAAAAGCGAAGGGGGGAAATATAGAGAATAGAAAGCTCTTTTCATCGCGACTTGACCCCCCTTCCTATTTGGAAAAAGTTGGGTGATAACACCCCCGCTTAGAGGGTTGAAGATTTTGCAATCATTTTTGGGGTAAAAGTTGTCCCCCTCACAAACAAAATTGACGTGTTTTTGGATTTTTTGAAAAAAAAATACCCTGGCCGTTATGCCTTGCGGAACGTTTTCGATGGGCCACCTTGTATAGTCACTAGCAAAAAGATATTTTATTATTTCCCTCGATTTTTGACCGAGATCTACCGCACGCTACACAATAAACTATTTTACAGTTTTTTTCGACAAATCGCAATAGTGTCACTGTTAATTTAAGTTCTGCTACAATTTCCTTATAAATTTACTCCCTTTAAACAACTATCAGTAGTAGAATAAATAATAAATAACATAAAATAAGCTCAGTAAAGACTGACAAAAATCCATAGATAAAGTCCATGTAGCCCAACGAGCTATGGAAAGAACAATGCTTGGTGTATCTCTAAGAGACAAGACACTCAATACAGTTATAAAACAGCGCACACGAATAACAGATGCTATATATCTGCTTGAAAAACTCAAATGGAACTGGGCTGGACATATTGGGAGAAGAACAGACGATAGATGGTCCAAGCAGGGGCTCTCAGAAGCAGAGGCAGACCTCCGCCAAGATAGGTTGTGATGACACAGGACCGAGAAGAGTGGAAACATTTTAGGGAGGCCTACGTCCAGCAGTGGACACACTACAGGCTGGTTGATAAAGTTTCAATAAAAATATTTATTAAGTCAGTAAATCATTAATAGCCGAGAACAACGGTTCGCGACCAGCGTAAACTAGCAGATTTCTTCTAGAGAAATCTTGGCGACAAAAAAGGGAGGATTTAAACTTAGAATACTTGACTTAGTTTTAGTTTAAAATGTGTCGCGACCGTAGGCAATTATATTTAAAAATTAAAGCAAATGGAAACATTGCTTATTTATACCAAGCCCCGCAGAAAATCGGTGCGACGCGTTTCTTTTGTATTCAAGAAAGGCATTATTTATTGATAAATGCAAAACAGTTTGTAGCCGTCTATTTCGAGAATCCGTGGTGGTTTTCATCCCCCGTATTTCTCTTTGTTTCGCCTAGATGTTTTGTTATAAAATACATCTTTGATTACCGAGTCAGCTTCGACTCGTATTTATTCTATTGTTGCAAGATGCATCCGATAAAATAGCATCAGATATTTTAACCAAAATCTATTTTTAGCCTTTAATTTTTTAAAAATATTTTACATTATAGCTCAAGAAATACTACACTGTGCCAATTGAACATATGTAAAACTTCAATATACACACATGGCCAAAATTATTGCATATATCGTTTAAAAATATACGGAAAAGAATTTAAAGAATATTAGTATTTTAATAAAGCACGCTTTTAGATGTTTCAAAAAACTTTTAATAAGAGTAACTTTAACTCTACATATATGTTTCGGCTTGTTAGGCCTTTTTGAAGAGTTTTTTAAGAACTAATCGTCTAACTACACTGTAACTATATATATATATTTGCTATGGCCCACCCCCATAATAACAATTATCGACTTTTAAACTACATTCCTAATTTAACTAACAAAATATTAAATAATCTCAATAAAATAGGATGTAAAACTATTAACGTAAATAAAAGAAATTTAGGTCAAATTTTATTAAATAATAAAGACAAAACTAATGTCAAAAATAAGTCGGGTGTATATAGGGTGGATTGCAATGATTGTGATGCCGTGTACATAGGCCAAAACAGGTAGAAATTTAGGATATAAGGATTGTTAGAACACGTAAAGTCTATTAAAAATCTCAGCATAGTTCTGGTCTTGCAACTCATTGTATAGTAAATAATCACAAAATTAATGAAAACTCAATTAACTTACTACACAGAGAAACAAAAGGTAGACGCTTAAATTACATTGAACAGTTAGACATACTAAAATCTGTTAAAAACGAAAATAATGTTAACGACCAACAAGGATTTCTAAACACATTTTTTATTACTCCTATTGTAAACTCTCTGAACCCACCCCAATAGCAAATATATATATAGTTACAGTGTAGTTAGACGATTTGTTCTTAAAAATCTCTTGAAAAAGGCCTAACAAGCCGAAACATATATGTAGAGTTAAAGTTACTCTTATTAAAAGTTTTTTGATACATCTAAAAGCGTGTTTTATTAAAATACTAATATTTCACGATGTTTCACAAGGAACCAAACTACAAGTTTCCAGTACAATTTTATTAAATTTAAAAGAATCTTTTATGCATAGCTTTGATAATCTGTAATATTTTTTTTTGTTAAAATGGATATGGTAAATAATGTTTATCGATCAGACCCAGTATTATTACAAATTCTTGCACATTTCGATTTGTGATCTCTTGGGTTTCAGAAGAAAGTTGACCATTGTTTTGGCCTTAAATGCTTAGAAACATTATTTCATAGTTTAATAGAGTCAGGATAGTAACACTGTCTCAACAGGGCTACCGGCAAGTTGCAATAGCTGAAATTGTAGGACTTAACCAAAGGGATGTTTCGCGAATATTAAAAAAAATCAGGAAGACAAACGAGGCTACAGACCAGGAAGAGGTAGAAAGAAAGATACTTCTGCTGTGCAAGACCGTCAAATATCCCTAATGCGACGCAATACCCTGCTTTCTAGTACTGCCATTAAAAATGAGTTAGCTCGCCTTGAAGGAGTAAATGTTTCAAGAAAGATCATAGCGAGAAGGCTCTATGACAGAGGATTACATTTAAGGAGGCCTCTACGTGTTTCGAAGCTTAATTTACAGCACAAAATTACGCGACTACAATGAGCTGAGGAGATGAGAGCAAATGGACCTAATTGGAATTTCGTCATGTTTAGTGATGAAACAAGAATAGGCCTAGTGTCATACTCGCGACGAACTTTGGTCTGGAGGGCATCTGGAAGACGAACACGCTTGAATGCAGCTCAACCCCGTGTCCCGTTTCAAGGTGGAAGCATTATGGTATGAGCAGGTATAATGCACGGAGCTCGAACTCCTCTTGTTTTTATTGATGGCACAATGACAGTTGCCTCATATCTTAGAGACGTTTTAGAGCCTATTGTGCGTCCATTTCGAGGGGCAGTGGGGGATGAATTTGTTTACATGGACGATAATGCTCCTCCCCATCGCATTTTAACGGTTCGCGAATTTTGTAAGGAAGAGGGAATAAGAAAACTGTGGTAGCCACCAATGTCTCCAGATATGAATGTGATCGAGCATGCTAGGGACATGCTAAAACGCCATATTGCCAAAAGGAATGATCCCTCCCGTACCTTAAATGAATTGAAAATTGCTGCGCACGAAACATGGAAAGCCATTCCTCAACATCTTCTGGACAACTTAATTGAGAGCATGCCACGTCGTCTCACAGCTTGCATTGAGGCTCGAGGAGGCAATACAGACTCTTAGTTGTGAGAAACAATTAAAATTGTTTTCAATATTTTCTGTTTAAAATGAAATTTGTTTTTGTTGATTTTCACTCATTATGAAATCAAATTATAACAACAGCCTAGTTGCACTTAGATTTTTAATTTTATATTAGTTCCAATCCAAAAATATAAAAAGAGTCATATTAGGTCCAAAATAAAATAAAAATATCGTTATATGGCAATAATTTTGACCATGTGTGTATTTTACTTTATTACGATTTAATTTAAAATATATTTTTTTTAAATAAAATTGTTAATTAAAAAATATTTTATTTAGTTTTTATTTAAATGTTCTAAAAGGAAGTAAATATGCTTTATATTAAATAAAACCTATATCTTTAATAATTTATGACTCAGCCTTTTTATGAAAGACTAGCGATTCAAATCTAAATTTAGCTACGAGTTTTATTTAAAGAAAACTTCATTTCCTTGATATATGGACTGATATATGGACAACTGCCAGTTCGACAAGTTTATTTTAACTTTTGTCTGCTCTTTGTAACTGAATATAACTGTAACTTCTTTCTTTTTCTTTGGGATACGTGATTCTACCAAGTTTTTTAAGCGATATAAAAAAGGAGAATGGAGTCCCAGGAATATACGAATTACATATTTATCAAGATCAAGCGTTCCAGTTGAAATATGAAAGAAGTAGAATTATTGAGTTTTCTTTTGTTGTCGTATTGATAATATCACTTATGTTTTAAGAAGCTTTTTATTTTTTTTGCTTATTCCAGTTATTTAAGAAAATATGTAAACTGGGCAACTTTAAATAAAAAATCTCTTCCTTATATAATTAATTGTATCCTTTGGTTTTATTTTTAATCGGGACACCCTATTCCCGATCAAATCGATATCAAATGTATTTTTTTTGGTGTTATGCCCTCTAACGGACAAAGGAAGCATTTTTGTATAGAGGTAAATTGTATTCATTGAACATATTTTAATTCCAAAAATACGCAGTAGTTCTAGGTCCACGGAATATTGGGACACCCTGCATATCGATAGTAATCTGGTGTTAAAGTAGTGCATTCAAAAATATTTTGGAATTTTATATCAACAGAAAAAAGACCAAAATTACCGTTGACAAAAATATCGAGTTACTTGCTAAATAAGGAAGCCAAACAACATGGGAAAGCTTTTATTTAAGACATCGTAAATTTAAAATTGAAACATCTCTTTCTTGCCTTTAGCAGTTGCCTTTAGAAATTCATTCAAATGTAGATTTATAATTTTGGTTTTATTTCTAAAAGTGGGCCTCTATTATTTAGATCTATAATTGCGACGATAGGAATACAGGGTCATTCAAAAAACATGTGCCATCATATAAAAATAAGATTTATTTTTAATATGAACATAGGTCTTATGCGTTGTTTCGTACCTACAGGGGGTGAAAGTCATAATTTTCACTGATATTTCAGTGCTACCTTCAACAAATTAAAAAAAAATAAAGGTATTTAAGACAATTATTGCAAAAGACTTATTTTTTACATACTGTAACTTTAAAACTATGTATCTCTTTATCCATGCTTATAGACAATTTATTTCATATTTTTTGATGAGTACTTATTTAACATTATGGCTAGTTAATGGCCTTAAAATGTTTTAATGTTGCTATTAGACTTGGTTTAAGGCAAAATAGTAAAATTACGTCAAAAAAAAAGAAAGAAAATCTCATCAAGAAGACCTAAATTGACAAAATGTCAAGAGGTAACTTTTAATCAGGATTAAACGGTCTACAAAATTTTGCTAACAAAAGAAATGTTAATGGCGCACGTGTTTTTTTTTAGAAAAAAATGTTCTAGTGATAACCCACATGCATGTCCTTGGTGGATCTTTCGAGACTTTTTTTAGTACCAAAATATAAAAACTTATAATAATTTTACCCTCAAAATTTCATTCAAATCGGTAAAAGCACTTGGAAGAAAATTATAACAAGTCAGAAACAAATTAAGACCTTTACCCCCTGCAGCTAAGAAACGAGGCAGAATCGGACCTATGTTGATATGAAAAATAAATCTTATTTGTCCGCGAGGAATTTCTCCAGGAGAGATGGCACATGTGTTTTGACATACCCTTAAATATTTATGTTGTTAAAATTTACAAATATTTGATCACTATTTAAAATTCAAATTTGAAATGCTTTTTATTTCTTGCTTAGTTGGCAATTATAGTCTGTCCAACGACAAGATCCTTGACAGTGATAGATGTGTCTGTCATTTTAATTTCAAAGTAGTTTATTTTATTTTACAAAGAAATAAGTTGGTACAGCTGGAACGCATAGCAGGAAATTAATATATTTAAAATTTGGCTGATAAGTGATTACTTCAAAATATTGTGAAATAAAATGTAATCGAGTAATTTTATTAAAAATCGGTATGTATTAATACAAAACGAACAAGAACAAAACACCACATACCAAAAAAATATGAAAAAGAACTATTTCTTACTTTCAAGCTTCAAGAAACTTCCCGCATTTATTATTATATTTATCAATATAACTTATGCACAAATACCAATTTGTAATATTTCACAGGAATAAATAAAACAACATAAACAAAACAAACTATTTTATTAATAATAACACTTACCAAATTTTACACTTTAAAGGTTGATTAATTAACTTTAATCTTAATTTTTTTAAACCAGTACCTTTTGACGTTATTTTTCTGCAGTACTAATATCCATTATTTGCCTATCGTGTGATATCGATATTTTACAGCTACTCCAGTAGTGTATGTTTAGTCTTGTAGCATATACGAGATGCACTTATCTACGACGAGATGGTATACAAACTTTATTGTTGTATAAGACTTTCGGCCTGGGCAGCGAGTATTAACTATAAACTGTTAATTACACTTAATTTTCCCCCTAAAGACACAAAACACACGTAATAACACGAATCAAAATGCATCATCTTCCAAAACGCAGATATTTGACAGAAGTTGACACAAAATTATAATTATTACAGTTGAGGGTTGGAACCTTTGGTGTTAAACAGCAAAATAAAAACACTAAATCACTACAATACACCAAAACACTTTTACTTTTACACTGGACGCGCGTTTCGCTAACCATGTTAGCATCATCAGCAGATGATTATAAACTGGAGTGCAGCAGATG
>NW_022146719.1:0-4758 GCF_002938485.1 Sitophilus oryzae | reverse complement strand
CTTTATAGGTTCTTTAATATTGGAAGAGGTGGAATCCATATTTTGGGCCATATTTATTTAATTGAAACTAATCCCAGCTACTTAAATATCAAATTACCTAATAAAACTAAAGTAATAATTCAAAACAATTCAAACATAACCTAAAATAAATGATCTCGCCGGCCGGCCCCGGTTGTCAAATACCCGCACATGCCCATTTAAGCAATCTTTAAACGTTATTTAGAAATAGCGCGATTTAGAATTGATCCGCAAATTACGTCAGGCCGTAACGTTATTACCGGGTGTTGCGTTAAAAATTGACTCGCGCATATCGTAACCATAAGGTAGGCGTAAATACTGCATGACGCTATTCGACGCTAGGTTTTCCGATATCTCTCTAATACATGTGCCGGTCAGGCGTTGTGCGCAATTTTAGAGGCCATAAGTGGGCGTGCTATGTGCGCAAACTAGTAACCTAACTAGTACCCGATTCCGAAAATTGGAACCACGAAAAACAATAAAGAAAAAACAAAGTTTATAATCTGTATAATCTGTGATGTTACTCCTTCTTTTCTGCATTACCTATGTAGGACATCCAGAGATCCTATATCTGTTACTCTTTAAAAAATTACACTATATAGTGGTCCTAATTAGGACTTTATCTTTTTAGGAAGTATGTATAAGAAAAATGCCAAAGTATTTATAGACGCTCTTCAGAAAATTAATGAGAGACAAACTCTTAAGCAAGCTAAAGAAATATTGCAAAAAATATCGTTCGACGGTCAAGAAAAAGTGTCATTACTCTTGAAGGACTATTGTCCCTGGTTGGCGAACTTCTCGGCAGCCCGAATGAATCTCGAACTGGAAATTCCGGGACAGTACACTGGTGACAAGATGCCATTAGTACAACATCACATAAAAATAGCCGGTTTTCGCGAGACAGTAAGCTAACATTTAGGGTGTATTCCGTTGCTTACCTTGGTTATGGTTTTATGTTCCGTTTCTATCGGTGTCCTGAAAGTTTTCTTATTACGGAACACAGTTCCTGAAAAATTCGGTTATAACTGTCACCAAACTAACCAGCGCCAGAAGGCTGGGTTTTCTGGTTTTGTTTGTCAATCAATGTCATTTATGTGACAGAAATCAAGCAAATATTGGAAGTTTGAGTGAAATTCTCATTTAATTTCTAAAATTTGTAATAATATTTTGTATTTACATCAAAAAGCAATGGAGGTAGGCAGTAAAGGTAAATAAATTTCATTAACTAAATAGAATGACTTTTTAGAACCATTTAAACTTCATGCAGCCATTGTTTCTTAAAAGTCCAGGAACATTTAAAGAAAACACGAACAACAAGACAACATGTAATGGTGAATGTTTTGTAAGCTATAAAAATATAAATATTGATTAGATTTGTTTATTTATTATTGGTCTATTTTAATATTGGACTTGCAAATCTTCACCTGAGCTGTCTAATGAGCTTAACAGTTTATTAATAAAGGACTTTTCAATATTAAACTTCATTGAAAAGAAGAAGCAAACGTAAAAGCAGACAACAGATACATTAAAAATGCATAAAAGATAAATTTTATAATAGAGGTATTGAAATTTAGAAAATGTCAAAATTTGACGTTTCCAGTATTTTACCAAACCGTTCCGTATCAAACCGATGTTTTTCAGGAACCGCTCTTTACCGTAGTTTACCGGTCTGGTTCGCCTGGTTTTGCAACGGAATACATTCTTATTAACAGCATGTTTAGATATCTGCTAACTTACAACACTAAATAGTCAGAATCAGCAATAACTGTCACTCTCAGGAAGTGACAGATTTGGACGTGAGCTCAAACAAAAATAAAATATACCGAGTTGCAGCTGCACTCACAATTGACTTATTTATGTTTAATCATATGTCATTTTTATTAGGTAGCAGTAATGAGCTCGAAAACCAAACCTATTAAGATTACAATGCTGGGGATGAACAGCAAAGAGTACCCGTTTTTAGTAAAAGCTGGCGAAGATATCAGACAAGATCAGCGAATAGAACAGTTATTTGTCTTAATGAACAATATTTTTGCTACCGCAAATAAGACTCATCAGCTATTACATACCAAGTAAGCAGTGCGTATATATGACGGTAGTTATTTATGTCAGTAATAACATATATAATAAGTAACGTCAATATTTGAGTGAAAAGTGGTGTCTGGGAGTTTTTTTGACATGAGAAATTTGATTTTGATGTCAATATAACTCCTACTGTGAAGGCGCCACCTCAATTTTTTAACTGATTTGAAGAGTAATAACTTTTTTTGTCCATACCTGTATAAAACTACTGAGTAAAAATATACATTTACGGCGTTTTCACACACTCTCTCTCGAAACTAAGGATTTTAGGACACATTTATACGAACTTTTTTGCCATTTTATCTGTGGAATATGCTACCGAAGTTTCCGAATTCCAGTTCGGACCACCTGAATAAACAACGGTCGCCATATACATAGATAGCCCGTCATATATAAAAACAGACACTTGACATATATAAACGGACAACCCTCATATATGACCTTTGAATAAAGAAGACTAAGATATGCTCCTTATCAAAAATCTTAGGTACACCGCGATGGGCCTCAAATATGGCCGACTTAAATTCCGGTTTATCAGTGTCGTTCTAATTTTATTTAAAAAATGTAAAACTATGATGTAGGGTAGACGTGGGGTAGACTCAATAATTCGTTGTTTTATTTTACGTTGTGAATAAATGTTGGTAGTTATTAAAATTGTTATAAAAATATATAATTGTAATAAAAATAGATAAGTTATAATAAGTATTTATTAACACAAACATCCGATACGCTACTGAAGCAGGTAAGTCAAATTAACATATCTAAATTCTTTGACATTAAATCTTTGACAAGTAATAAATAAAAGCTAAAATGCAAGAAAAATATATAATTTAGTTAATTTAAGTGAATTTCATAAATGATCGGTTTACTACACGTATGTATATTATACCTATAGTCACTTACTAGCGAAAAGTTGTTCCATTATTTCACTCAATTTTTGCCGAGATCTACCGCACGCTACACAACCAACTATTTTAGAGTCTTTTTCGATAAATCCCGATAGTGTCACTGTTAATTTAAGTTCTGCCACAATTTCCATCTAGATTTACTACCTTTATACAACTATCAGTAGTAGAATAAATAATAAATAACATAAAATAAGCTCCGTAAAGACTGACAAATCCACAAAATTTCAAATCAAATTCAAATGTGTCAAATGAATCGTCAAACAGAACTGTGAAGGATCCCCACCCTAGAGAGCTTTTATGGTGGCTTTTCCGCCCACCATGCATGAATACATGGATAGCATTATGCTCCTTCCTTAGTCTTCTTATTCAAAGTATATGACGGTTGTCCATTTTTATATGACCGGTGTTTGTTTATATATGATTCATTATGCATTTTGTATATAAATCTTCTTATACAAGGTGTCTTAAAGTCTTAACCATCTAAGATTCGCTGATGAAAACCTTTTTAAAAAGTTTTTATATCATTGTGGCTACTTTTCTAGTTTTCTACATTGTTTGCTATTATGTCTTAATATTTTTTGTACATTATTGGTAGGT
The DNA here is from genome assembly GCF_002938485.1 of Sitophilus oryzae. Classification (NCBI taxonomy): domain Eukaryota; kingdom Metazoa; phylum Arthropoda; class Insecta; order Coleoptera; family Curculionidae; genus Sitophilus; species Sitophilus oryzae. Next base: position 1,153 of record NW_022146719.1, on the reverse strand, counting down.
ATCTATTTGTTAGGATACTTTGGTTTTTACAGGTAATACCATTGACCTCAAGTTTGGGCATAATCCAGTGGGTGGAGAACATAATTTCTATAGAGGGTTTCATAAAAAAATCGCTAAACAATAAAAAACGGACGGATAGTTGGAAGACTAACGCCAATTCCTATGTGCAGTTTTTTGAGAGGAAACCAAGCGACATTGACGTGTATGGTGCCACGGCCTTAAAACGGACCAAAGACGACGTAGTTAAGTTTTACCAACGAATGGTTAATCAGATTCCCTTGGATATTTTAAGGTACGTATAGTTTGTTTTCCTCCATATTATACTCATTATAATTGGAAGGATTGTATCCTAATTACTTTTCACAAGTAGTAAATAAATGCAACAATACAAGAATAGTAACGTACTTAGTATAAACGACTTTCATAATTGGTTGCTTTACTACTGGAAACATATACCGTGCTGGCAACTGTAACTCTTGGGTCGGTATTTACATGTGTGGAAGTAAATCGCATAGGGATCTTACTAAGTCGGAGTGAGAGAAATTCGACGGAGTGCTATTGCGGCATTGTCGGTACGCCTTTCCCAATCGAGGAAAGTAAAATCACGATCGCAAACCGCTTATTTTTGAAATACTTTTTTTTCGAGAAGATAACTAGATAAAATCATTAGAAATGTTTCGGAGCATCTGAAATGGAATTATAAGGATATCTTTAAGGTGTCATTTTTTTATAACGAGAAAACGTCAAACTTTTTAACACATAACACGCCATAACTGAAGAAACACTTTCGATATTAAAACGTTTTTTTTTTATTTTGAAGATAGGATCTTTTATTCTACAATATGTTTACATAAGAAAAAATCGATAAGGTTGTTTTTTCCTTTCAAAAATTGTAAGCAACCCGTCTATTTACTTTTAGAGCATAGCAATTTTCAGCAGTTCTGTAATTTTTTTATTGATTAAGATTTTCACTTACTGTCTACGAAGAAAATACAGCAGAAATATTAAGAAAGTTTTTGAAAAAACTACAATTAATTATTTCTAATAGATTTCGAGATCTCGATTTTTGAATTCAGAGTTCTAATAGCCCGACCACTGTCGAAAACCAACTCAATTCCACTTATTTTTACCAAAAATGCAAATATGTATTTCT
>NW_022146718.1:0-7386 GCF_002938485.1 Sitophilus oryzae | reverse complement strand
AGTATAAGTGAGACGCGCGCAGCATTATTATAGGTACAGTTAAAGTACGTCTACTGTATCTGTGTCTATAAAAGGAAATTCATGAATACAGACACCATATTTGAGTATGAAGTCTATTTGATTCAACTACACTTTGACCCTACACTACGACTTGACAAATCGAAAACAGAAAGCGCTACCAGAACGCTAAGAAATCCCTGATGATCGGAAAGAAACATATAATCGCACTAACACACAACAATATCAGAATAACAAAAGGAAAATAATAAGTTTGGTAACTACAGCGACCTATATAAAGACCCTCATACATGAAGAAGAAAGACTGTTGCTACCACAAGAAGACGCCCCAGAAGTTCCCGTGGGAGAAGTAGAAAAAGCGCTTCAAGATATGAAAAATGGAAAACGAGCAGGGAACGACGAAATAACAGCTGAAATAAAATGTTTAGTACTACTAAGTACGCTGGTAGAAGAACTTAGAAAATCCTAGCAAATATATACACCAGCTGTCTAAGGAGAAAACATAAAGGTACCACAAAACTGGAATAGTGCCAAAATAATTCTAATTTTATAATAGGGCAGCAAAGAAGACATCAGAAACTATAGACCAATACCAATAACATACAACCGTAGTCTACTACCAGTAGCATAAAGATATTTACGAAAATAATAAGTGTACATCAATCCTTCAGCAGGATTGATGTACACTAAAAGAAACTATCAGGAGAACAAAAGAATACGAACTTTCACTAGCCATAGCCTTTATGGAGTTTGAGAAGGCTTTCGATTAAGCTAATAATATATCCTAAGGCAATAATAGAAGGTCTAGAGAAACAAGGTATTGTCAGGCCTTTTACAATACATCAACATTAGAAGAAATCTTTCGTCAACTGGACTGGACCAACAAAGGATTAAAAATAGATGGAAAATACTTTAACCATCTAAGATTCGCTGATGACATAGTCCTATTGCCAATAGTCCTGAAGAACTACAAGAACAAATTAATGAACTAAATACAGCAGGTCGTACAACGTTCAATGGAACGAAATATGCTGGGAATAACCAAGAGAGACCGTAAAAAATAGAGTGGATACGACAAAAGACAGAGCTAGGTAATAGATGTCATCCACATAGGCAAATCCCTCAAATGGCAATGGGCAGGATACCTGGCAAGAAGAAAGGATAACAGATGGACAACAAAAAATACAGTATGGTACCCACGAGGAATTAAGAAACCTAGAAGATACCAGCGATAACTTGGGCCCGCATAGCCAACAATAGACAAAAATGGGCTCAACTGTAAAGAAAGTATTTAAGGGAGGCTACACCATAATTGGAAATTGTTGAATAAGTTCAAAATGATGATGATGACTCTTTGACCGTATCCAACTAAAGCAATATGATCACATGTTGTGGCTGAATTTTATTATAACTATGCTTTTATTTATGTATTTATTATTCTTAATAATATAAAATACATTTTGATGCTTATTGAAACGATAAAACCTAAAAATAAACTTTAATTATTTTAAAATTATATTTTTCTAATGACTGTATCTACCTGTTCGTAGCTCTATCGGGTTCGCCGGATATGACTGTTTTAAAATAAATACGTTACTGTTAAATTACGGCTCCCGACCTACCCTAATGGCCAATGGCCTGTCAACAAATTTCAATTTCAGTTTATCGCATGCTAATTATCGCTGACCTGATTATCATTTCCGAAATGTATAAATAAACGAAATGGCTTTCATACATCAATTTTAGTGAAATTCTAGTAAAAATTAAATAGATCGACTTTTCAATATATTATATTAATATTTAGTTTGTATTTAAATTATTTAATATAATTTTATTCAATACTGTTGTCTATATTTTATTCAGTAATAACACAGGCCGACATGATTTTTGTAACACGAGTCAGTTGCAGAATTTCTTCATAAAAATATACTTCTAATAACAGAAAAAATACTCCTGAAGCTCCTACACGTACCACTTTTCAGTTGCCTAATTACGCCTCTTTTTTGCAGGTAGTCAATTTATAGATGTCGAATTATTAAGTCTAGGTAGATTCGTTTACATACAGGTAAATTTTATGATGGGATGATTGAAAGGGACGCATTTTGTGCACTATAATATATTGAAAAACATAAGAGAGTTGTTTTCAGTTGATTTTCGACGTGGCAGGTTGTTCTATGCGTGTAGATAAATAGTACGAAAATGTCAAGTCAAACGCTTGCCGCAGTTGTAAGTGTCTCTGATCGATTTTTGTTACATTTGTGGAGGTATGATTGCAATCACAAGCCAGACCATTTTCTGAAAATGTGAAAGAAAGCCTACTTCAAGTATTTTGGAGTTTGGTTGGAGATCAAGACAAGCAGTGGGCTCATGTGTGCTGCGTTGCCTTGGCGTGTCCCTTGTGCAGTGGATGAAAGGAAGAGGAAAAAAATGCCATTTGCGGTTCCAATGGTATGTGAGAACAACTAACCATTTGACGTTGCTATTTTGCCTGACGAAAACTGAAGATTTTCAAAAACAAAAAGCACAAGATCCAGTATCCCCAATTTGCCGTCTGCCATACGACCTGTTCTTCATGGTGCAGATCTCCCAGTGCCGATCGCGCCCTTAGACTGGCAAGGTATTGTTTTGGAAGATAAGGAAGATATTGAATCAAACAGCTCTGGAGACCAGTGTACTGATCCTACCTTTACCCCAGAGGGCGGTTCCGACAAGCCACATTTGATTGTTCAAAGCGAGTTGAATGACTTAGTGCGTGACTTGGGGTTATCAAAGCAGCAGTCAGAACTTCTTGGATCCCGGCTTAAGGAATGGAATCTGTTAGCCAATGAAACAAAAATCACCACTTTTAGAAAAAGAAATGCTCCGTTCTCTGCATTCTACAGTATGGAGGATTCGTTGTGTGCATGTACTGATATCGATGGCTTAATGCAGGAACTTTCTATAGAACATTCTCCCTGTGAGTGGCGCTTATTCATAGATTCGTCGAAATATAGCCTAAAAGCTGTGTTATTGCATAACGGAAATTTAAAACCCTCTATACCAGTTGCCCATTCAGTGACAATGAAGGAAACTTATGAAAATATGCGCATGCTTTTAGATAGAATCAACTACAACAGGTATAAATGGCAGATATGTGGGGACTTGAAAGTTATAGGAATTTTAGTGGGACTTCAGGGAGGATTTACAAAATATTGCTGTTTTCTTTGTTTGTGGGACAGTCGTGCAGTAAATCATCATTATGTACAGAAAATTTGGCCAGAAAGAAGTGAATTTCAACCGGGTTCCCAAAATGTCAAGTATATCCCTCTTGTAGACCCCAAAGACGTCCTCCTGCCTCCTCTTCATATCAAACTTGGCCTCATGAAAAACTTCGTGAAAGCTATGAATAAAGAAGGTGATGGATTTAAATACCTAAGGCAAGTCTTTCCCCAGTTGAGTGATGCCAAATTGAAAGAGGGTATTTTTATTGGACCACAAATCAGGAAATTGTTGGACGACACAAATTTCACAGACACGCTTACCAGGCAGGAACTCAGAGCATGGACCTCATTTGTTAGTGTAGTGAGGGGATTTTTGGGAAACAATAAGGATGCGAACTACGAACAATTGGTTAATGAGCTTTTAGATGCTTATAAATCGCTTGGTGCCCGAATGTCTTTAAAAATTCACTTTCTCCATTCTCATTTGTCATTTTTCCCTGAAAATATGGGTGCTGTCAGTGATGAGCAAGGTGAGAGATTCCATCAAGACATAAGGACAATGGAAATTCGTTATCAAGGACGATGGGATCCAGCCATGATGGGTGATTACTGTTGGTTTTTGAAGAGAGAAGACGCGGTCCCTCATAAAAGGAAAAAGTAAAAGTTTTTGTTTATGTTTTGATCTCGTTTCGATTGTTTTTGTACTTTTTAGGTATAAGTAATGTTTGAGGAGTGTAAACTATAAAATATAATCGGTATATAGGCTTAAGAAGTTCTTAAATCATGTTTTGAATAGCTATCTTAATATATTGAATATTGTAATATTGAATGATGTTTTATTAATGTAACAAAAAAACCTTACGTGTTACGACTTTTTTTTTGCCACTTTCGTGATTAGATAGGTTCATTCTACCACAATATCCTATTGAGCTTTGTGTTACATCGAAAAATTTTTTTTTTGTCGGCCTGTGTAATTATTAATTACATCCTTATATAGGGAAATTAAAACAACTTTGGGTGCACGTCATCAATATACACCATGCGTCGTCTTATGGAGTTTGCTGGTGGTCGTATTATGATGTGCAACCAAAGTTATTTTAATTTCCCAAAATTAAGTTATAAATGTAACAGAATTTTTTATTTTAAAGAGCCAGAACATAAGGCATATTTTTTTCTATAATGAGTACCGGCATATTTTTTTTTTAATAGAAAGAATTGAACAGAATTCTTTAAAAAAATCTGAAATAGAAATTTATTTTAAGTTAAGATTCTTTTACTTGCGATATAAGTACGAATATTAGTGTTTAAAATTACTTGTATTGTGTTAAGTTATAAGTTGCAGAATTTAAAGAGACGGTTTGGCTAATCTGTGAGACTGGGTAATATACCTGGCAGGTGAAAAATTGGATAAATTTTCCATGCCAGTGAAATTGCATCTAAATAAATATTTATAACATCGCATGATTTCGCTTATACTAAAATTCATATATCATAACCTCTAAAGATTTTATAGAAGATATGTATATAAAGATATTTCTATAAATATAAAAGATTTTCAGATATTTCAAAGAAATATCTGGAAATCATTTTATGGTTTCGAACTAAACCAAAAGTGCTTTTCTAACGTAGAAAATTCTATTTTTTATGGTATAACACTATTTATGGTTTTTACACTATCGCCATTCTCTCTGGCATTAAAATATGTCTTAGGATACGAAATTTTAAGCAAAATAGTTTACCATTACTCGTAAAAATATATTTTTATTACCCTTTCAATTGCTGTAACTTCCCCAATAAGCATATTAGGAAGTTTTTCTTTTATTTTTATCTGTAGTATCAGCCACTAAAGTTTGTGGTACTATTTTTTTAGATCCTGTACACTAAGAACTCAAAGAGAGGTAATATTTTCGGTATAATAATTATCTTGACAGCACTTCATATCAAGAACAAGTCCGTTATAAAAATATTACTGAAATTCTTATCTCAAAAAAAGCCAATCAAAAATATTGTTTTAACCTGGTGCATACTCGAAATCTTTAATTATAGAGTATCTCAATAATGAAGTAAGTAGTAATAATAGCTATTTTAAAAGTAAATATGCAGTTTAATTTTGATCCCAGTCTCTTATTTTTAAAACATTAAAAAAGAAATGGGTATCATGTATTGACAGATTAAGTAAATGAACTAAAGTAATAGGAAAAATATTTGTTTCATAATAATTCTTATATTATCTGTTAAACAATTAAATAGTTAGTAGGTAATTCATATTAAATTAATACATCAATAAAAATAAAATTACGTATATAAACGTTTCGTTTTTAATTTGTTATGTTAATTATTTCTTTCTATTTTTAATTCATTATTCTTTGTCTACCTAATTACGGAGGCCCTTTAAATCGAAAATGTGTGTTATTTATTGTCTTAATACTACCAATTACCACATAGTCTGTTAATAAAAAATAAATTTATATCACACATTTATTATGCTAACAATTATTAAAAAATAAAGAAAATAACTTACCCAGGTACGCCAGGTTTCCTGAAAGCCTTCGGTGCCTGACGGGAAAGCAGAATGCCATCGCTATTGTCGCAAATGATTCGTGAAATTGAAGCCTTCCTTAGCTCTTTCAATTGATCTAAAACGGAGGTTTATCGTTTACTTTATGAAAGGTAGATCCTATTACAAATATTTTCCATTCACAATTCAAGAGATTTAGTTGTTTATGCAGAAATGCATTTGAAACTATTTTAAAGATATAATGTTTCAAAAGAAGTACCTACATATTTCAGTAACGAATGATTCAAGAGTTTATTTCATAACTTTTTAATATCAACAAGAAAATAAATTTTTCATGCTACCAAAAGAAAGTAGTAATGACTTTTGCAAATTATTAAGAATCTCAATTTTAAATATTATACAGGCTGTCCCAATATTCCGTTGACGTAGAACTACTGCGTATTTTTGTATTCAAAATATGTTTATGGACACAATTTACTTCTATACAAAAGTGCTTCGTTTTTCTTCTAGAGGGCATTAAACTTTAAAAAAATAAACACATTTTTTGTGCTAATTTAAGAACCGTTATTCCGATTTGAATGAGATTTTGGGTGTCTACGTTTTGCTAAGTGCTCTAACATTTGACTTTCACAAAATTTAAGAAAAGTATGGGAAGGGTGAAAACTACCCCCACCCCTACATAATTTTTAGTATAATTATTATCCAACTCCACCGACGACATATTTTCTTTTCTTAAAATGGTCCTGTTAGTATTTACTCATTTTTTGTCACATTTTTTGTAAATGTTTCATCGCACAGTTTTTGAGAAAAAAATTTTTTTGGATTATTTATTTTACCAAAATCTACAAAATATAGGGAGTTCCAACTTTTCCGTGGACATAGAACAACTACGTATTTTTTGAATCAAAATAAGTTAACTGCACATAATTTGTCTTTATGCAAAAGTGCTTCGTTTTTCCGTTAGAGAGCATCAATAAAAAACGACCGTTAATTAATTTAAAATTTATCAATTTTTTTAAGAAACTTATTGTCAAATATAATTTGTGATAGTAACATAAAATGACATATTTTCGCTCACTGGATTATTATATCTATTATATAGCATAATAGATTTATGCGCCTCCGTAGCTTGATATGACAAACATATTTTTTGGAAGTAAGCATTTTTGAAATATCCTAAATCTGTTTTTTTTTTTCGAGATATCTAGTAAGGCATAAACTTTTTCAAAAATTCGAAAGGGCCATATATTTAATCGACTCTCTAGCTTCAGTAGTTTCCGAGATACCCATAGAAAACACGACAGAAAACTCACCTTGCATATTCTTTTGCAACCAATGTAAAATATAGGGTGATCCAAACTGTATTCCGGAAACTTCGGCAGCATATTCTGCAGATAAAAATAAGTTAAAAAGTTCGTATAAATGGATGTCCTAAAATGTCTAGTTTCGAAGATACAGGGTGTAGAAGTTTCATTTGTATTTCGATTTTTTCCAAATAAATTCTGAACTAACGTTGATATTTGGATGAAAATTGGTGTTTAAGAGTTTTTGATATGAGAAATTTGATTTTGATGTCAATATGACTCCTACTTGTAGAGGGCGCCATCTACATATTTTAAACTGGTTTGAAAAGTAATAACTTTTTGTTTG
>NW_022146717.1:0-4095 GCF_002938485.1 Sitophilus oryzae | reverse complement strand
GATCTTCACCAATCCCAGGGGGCTGACAGTGAGCTGCGTGTACACGTTCCTAGGTGGTCCAGGACAACGGGTCCAGATCACCTTCGATTCCTTCCGTTTAAGAGGCACACCTCCAGAGTAAGTACTAATACACCTCCCTTTTTTCAAGTTTCTTTTACTAAAGTTTACAGAATCTGAATCTTTTTTAATTGAAATAATTTTGGTAATACATTGTATTGGAATGATACCTATAAGACTTTAGAGACAAGACAAGATTTTACCTTAAAAACCACTCTGACAAATAATTATTATTAGCATTAGTTCAAAGTCTACAAAATTATTTTGCCAGTACCTATTCAGCACCGTACCATGGAAATTTTGAGTTGCAAATAAGTGAAAAAAAGTTTGATTTTAAATTTTTAAAATATTATCTAGGTAGCAAGTAACAGAAGACCCTTTTTAAAGTAAAGATTAGTTTATTATACGAAAAAAAATAAGATGTTGTTATTTTACTGAAAGTTTGAAACACTCTGTGGAATGGCTTGATAAAGTAAGAAGTTTTAAAAGCACTTTGTCCTCAAGGTGCATTTTTTCTCGATAGTTTGTTATTTGATTCATTTCTAAGCTCTTTTTTGTTGGAAATATTTACTTTTGAAGAAGACAGTAACAATTAATAACAAATTCAGCATTAATAGCATACCTTTGTTTTTGATCATAAGCGACACACCTATGATAGTCTTTAACAGGCCACGAAAATAAAGCAACTAAAGCCGTATATATTATTTTAAAAAATGCTAAAAAGTGAAATAATTTATTACCGTTAGGGGTTGGAACCTTTGGTGTTACAACAGCAAAATAAAACACTAATTCACCACAGTACACCAAAACACGACATTACCTTTGCTCTAGACACGCGTTTCTCTAACCATGTTAGCATCATCAGCAAATTATTAAAGCAGACGTAATTTTAATCATCTGCTGATGATACTAACATAGTCGCGCGTCTAGTGCAAAAGTAAAGTGTTTTGGCATATTTTGCTCAAATAATTTGGCTACAAATTCCTTAAAAAATCATCAAAATCCGCCCACTAGAACAAAACATATTGAATGTTAACTTGTTAAAATATAAGTGTAAAAATAAGTAATCAAAATATGAGTGTAAGTGTAATACCTACGAGACTCTCGAAATAAACAGTCTTGAAGGCATCACTTCCACAGCTAAAATGTCTGTTAAATGATATATTTAGTTTCGAAGAACCTAGACTAATATATCCAGACTTCACCTAGACTTTTATCTTCGCCGATATTTCTGTGACAAAAATAGATAACGATTATTTTTTTATTACAGTGGAGCAGCAGTTGGGGATCTCCCTACGTAAGTTTTTTCTCATTAGTTATAAAACTCTTTTATTTATTGTTTACTATTATTTATTATTTCTATACACCTTTTAATAATCTCATAAGCACTATTTCTTTAAATACCTACATACTTTCATTATATTATAGAGTTTTTAAACTTATTTTTTGCTTATTCTTAATATACAGGGTGTTAAAAAATAGTGTATCTAACAGTGGGTGATTCTACAGACAAAAATAAAACAAAACGTTTCTATGAACATATGCCCTAAAAAGCTTCCTGAAAAGTTACAGTCCCGGAAAGGTTTAATAAAAATAATATATTTTGGTTATTTCTAAGAACATTGGTAAACCGTTTTTCCTGAAATTTGGTACTCTTACCCCCAATTTAAACAAAGGTTACGATGTAACAATTTTAGTATTAGCTAAATCATGAGATTAATTTATTTATAAATTCTTTACATTTTATCATATCGCTAATACTAAAATCAAGGCATTGTATCTTTTAAATGCAAATATCTTGAAAACTGTTCACCCTTTCAAACTAAACTAATAGTACGAGAGCTAGCAACGTCGGAAAAACAAGTACTTTAAGACGTCTGGCTCTGATATGTCTTTTATGTTTTCTAGAACAGCAAGGCCCGTCTGGCTGCCGGTAAACATTGCGTGCTCCCTACTGCGCATTGAAAGAAGATCCTATATTTTTATTAGTCCTTTAAATTCTAGTATTGAATATGTTTATACCAAGTCTCCATAGATCAGCGTAGAAGTTTCGCCTATCAAGCGAGGAGTCAGAGTTCGAATCCGGGTCAGGGCAACAACTTTTTTATTTTATTTTCGTTTATATTCTGATAGTAAAGTATGAAATATTTGTTTTTTTTTAAATCACCAGAATTATTTAATACTTTACTATCAGAATATAAATGAAAATAAAATAAAAGAGTTTTTGCCCTGACCCGGATTCGAACTCTGACTCCTCGGTTCGTAGTCGGAAACTCTACTCACTGCGCTATGGAGACATGTTCGATTTATATTCAATACTAGAATAATTTAAAAGACTAAATTAAAAAAATATATAGGGATCTTCTTCCGATGCGCAGTAGTGAACGCAACGGGTATCGGCAGCCAGACGGGCCGCAAGCTGTTCCAGAGAGCATAGTAAAATAATATAACAAAACAGCCAGACGTCTTAAAATACTTTCTCGAAGACGTTGCCAGCTCTTGGACTATAAGAGAACCTTTTTTACGTAAAAAAAGTTCTAGCTTTTAATGCTATTTGTTGAAATTACTGTATCTATAAGGCTAAAGGAAGTACCATCAGTAATATAATGGGATGTACCCTTTCCGAGGAAACAATTTAACATTATTATTTAATCATCAAATAAAACGTGTGTAAGAGTAGCAAATTTCAAGAAAAACAGCTTACAAATGTTCTTAAAAATACACCAAATATATTATTTGTATTTACTCTTTCGAAGGCTGGAGCTTCCTCGGGAAGGATTTTAGAACATATGTTCAGAGTAACTTTTTGTTTTATATTTATCCGTATAATTATCCACCGAAATTAGATACACTATTTTTTTGACACCCTGAATACGCTTTGGAACAATAAACCTCTATTATTATTTAAATTATTATTTAGATGTGTCCACGAGTACATGGACATCTATTCCGAGGTGACCCAGCCTGATCTGGCTGAACTGGTCAGTTCACCCTTCGGCGGACGGTACTGCGGTCCCATCCCACCCAGGACTAGGGTCTCGTTGTACCGGGCGCTGGCCTTCTCTTTCCATTCGGACAAAAACGCCTCCATGCCTGAAGTCTTCACCGGAAGATACGCCTTTATCAACGACTGTAAGTTGATGTACATCTACAGTAGGGTGCACCAAAAAAAAATTTTTTCATAGCAACTGTTAAAATTGCCTTAAGGCGGCCACAGACCTCGTTGTTTATTAGCAGTGTTAATCGTCGATTAACACTGCTGGACTAGACAATTAAAACTGTGTTTGCACACACACTACGTTAGTGTAGAACGGTACGCGTCGATTTACTTGCAGTGGCGGCAGCGATAGCAGCACTAAAAGTAAAGAAGAAGAAAAATAGAAAAAAGTGAGTTAATGATTGGTTATTTAAAAGATACCATAATCTCTCATCTTCTTTAATTTCTTCCGGTAATTGCTACGAAAAGAGTCTAATTTTGTTTTTTACACTTTGTAGAGAAGCTTCCACATCCACCTCCTTCATTTTTGCAAGTAGAATTTCATGAGCTTTATTTTTTTATTGCGGTTTTTGTAATCATCAGTATAATCATTTTCCATCAAGCAAAGGCAGAAATTTTCACCGACGCGACGGTGATGATATCCGTGTTGTGCCACAGACTATCAGATTTAATCGTCGTTGTTAATCGCGGCGATTAAAAATGACAAAAAAGAACGAAGTCCGTGGGGCCCTTTATATCTATCAAAAATAGTAGATAAAATCTTTGAATAAGAAGACTAAGGAAGGAGCATAATGCATTCATGCATGGTGGGCGGAAAAACCACCATAAAAGCACTCTAGGGTGGGGATCCTTGACAGTTCTGTTTGACGATTCATTTGACACATTTCAATTTGATTTGAAATTTTGTGGATTTGTCAGTCTTTACGGAGCTTATTTTATGTTATTTATTATTTATTCTACTACTGACAGTTGTATAAAGGTAGTAAATCTAGATGGAAATTGTGGCAGAACTTAAATTAACAGTGACACTATCGCGATAT
>NW_022146716.1:0-2715 GCF_002938485.1 Sitophilus oryzae | reverse complement strand
ATCAACCAAATTTGGTCGTTTTCTGCTCAGCAAGGCAGAGATCATACGAAAATAAAATATTTACAAGTGCTTATACATTTTATTAGAAAGCCAAATTATGTTGAAGATTGCCAAAGGTATGTACTTTTCTACTGTAGGTATATTATTTGTTAAAATCCTTCGTGCCTTTGTTCTGCAGATGTCAAACTTTCACTTTTTTTTCAAATATCGATATATTGAATGATGTAGATCTTTTGAGTTACCAATAGTTACCAACACAGGTAGTCACAGGGAGTTCAAGCTTAACAGGTGAATATCCAAAAAGATTCATTTCAATCGGATAGTATAAAAACAAAACAACTCCATCAAAAAGCACTGAGTTTAAAAAATTGTCTTAGATACTTACTATATATGAATTTACAATTACCGAGTGTTAAAATTAAAATTAAAATATCTATCTTATTTATTATTTTCAAAATAAAATATATGTTTTTAAAATAAATTATTAGAGGGTGTCACAAGATTACAAATTAATTAAAAAAAAACTGCTAAAGAGGTTTTTGATATCATAATTTTATGTATTTGGCAATAGTTTACAATACGGGTTTTGTGTGTCATGTAGCGAATAATATCATAGTTTTATTACCTTGTATTTATTTATTAATAAATTAAGTTGTTAATAAATAAATAAATTTAACCATATAGTTGCTATATATTAGACCATTTGCTACGTTCTTAGATATTAAGTCCCAAACATTGCTCTTGAGATTTTGTCCCGCTAGAATAACCATCCGCCGCACTGTGGAGCGCTGGTCAGCGCGTGACGTAGCAATCCACGGCGACTACGACAGCGGCGATTTGACCAGGGGCGTAGATAGGTGTATGCTATGGGGGTGGTACTATGATTAAGTCGCAAAAAAATCACCGTCGGAATTTTTTTGTCGAATTAAAACGACGGCGATTTTTTTGTCTTCAAAAAGATATAAAAACATAACACAAAAATTAAAATATAGATTTGTAAATAACATACACAAAAATGAAACAACGACGTTTATTAGTTAATTTTCTATAAACTATAAATAAAAAAAATCTAAACTATCAAAAAAAAACTATAAAAACTATAAATAAAACTACAAAACAAAATCAAGTTTTCTAGTACGCTGTTTGGAAAACCTATCAATAACAGCATCAACATTTTTTTTTGAATATCTTTATGGATATTGATTAGAGTTAAGCCCACTAATCTGTCCTGGCCAATAAGAACACTTTGTGTGCTTTTAATTAGGTCGAACATATTATAAACGATAAATCAACTGAATTAAAAGCATACAAAGTGTTCTTATATGTCGGATATTAATTAAAAAAAAATCCTTTCATAGTCAATGACTATTTCAATTCTCGTATCTCGTCAAGAGTCAGGGGGGGCATTGTCCCCCAGTACCCCCCCCCCCTTATCTACGCCCTTGGATTTGACGCGATCGAACAGTCCTTTAGAATATATACAGTCCTTGGGAATCGACAACGTTTTGCGCAATGCCTTCAATATCCGAAGGGACACTTTCAGAATCAGAATCATCCATATTAATATTATTTTTTGCTTTTTGCTAAAACTGAACGTTTAACACAAAATTGAACATCAATAATTGAGTTGTCAAAGTCAAAATGGAAACAATCAACAAGCACGGTTACCACGACGCGGCGTCGACTAATATGGGCATCTGATAATTTTGAATTTTAGTTTTTATGAGGATATCTCTGATATTTGAAATTAAATCAAATCTCTTTGGATCGTCCCTCGTGTCGAGTCGTAGATTAAATTTTGAATGATACACGTTCGATACGAACTTTTTAATGAAACTTGTCTAAAGGTGCGTATTCATTATCCGAACGAACGAACGAATGAACGAACGCATGCGGCCGTTCGTTCGTTCGTTCGCTCGCTCGACCATCCGTTTCGAGTCGGTACATCAAAACACGCGTTTCATTACGATGTTCGTATCGAACTTGTGTTATTAATAACTATAATTTTTAAGTTAGAAAGAGATACTAAAAAGTCAAATAATTTAGCTAAAAATTTCTTAAAAGATCATCGAAATCGATTCATTAGTTTACAATATACAGGGTGGCCCATCGAAAACGTTCCGCAAGGCCTAACGGCCAGGGTAACTTTTTTTTCAGGAAATTCAAAAACACGTCAATTTTGTTTGCCAACTTTTGCCCCAAAAATGATTGCAAAATCTTCAACGCTCTAAGCGGGAGTGTCATCCCCCAACTTTTTTCAAATGGGAAGGGGGGGTCAAGTGGCGCCGCAATGAAAAGAGCTTTCTATTCTCTATACTTTCCCGCTTCGTTTTTGAAAATCGGTCGAGTGATTGAGAAAATATGAAGGATTGAAATTTGTAAAGTTTATTTAAACATTTATCAGAGTAAATGATGGGGATAAAATCCTTCGACCAATTTGCTGTTTTTTCTTATTATTTCTAGATGTTTACGTATTTTTTCACTTGCCACAAGGTTGAACGATCAGGTGCGGTAGTTGCTAGATAGCTGTTCTGTGACCTGTGCGTTGAAGTTCTTCTCAATATCGTTAAACTTTTTAACAATTGTGGTGTAGTCACTTGCAGAAAAAGTGGAAATAATCGAACTTTATTTTAAAAATAATGAATGTGGCAATCGGGTTCCGCAGATATTCAATGAATGCCATCCTGACAAACACCTTTATGGTAAAATTGTTCG
>NW_022146715.1:0-2150 GCF_002938485.1 Sitophilus oryzae | reverse complement strand
AGTGTTCGACATGAACAAAAGGGATAAAATAAGGACTTTTATATCAAAATAATTCTAAAGGCAAGGTAGGAGTACCATTATCGATGACGTATTGTTTTAAAGGCAAATAAAAATAATTTAGAATAGAAGAATCTACTATGGTATATCCAATGGGGGGATCCGTGACACTTGTGTCTATCATTTTAAATGACAGGTAAATTTTATTTTCTGCCATTTTTTGGGTATTATTTGTCAGAATTTTCACTGTCAGTTTTTCAAACGATGCAGTGAAAATTCTATTTACCATTACGTTTAAATTCTTTTTACCATTTTGAAAATTGCCCATAATTTTTTTAATTCGCGGAATAATAAAATTCTGTAAAGACGTTCTTAAGGCGTTTTTTTAAGCACAATCCAGTGGCGTAGTGAGTTTTTCTCTATGCTAGCTCTTTTTGTCAGAAATAATAAAAAATATAATTTTTTAAATGGAAGTCATAGTTGGCTATGTACTTAAAAAAATGCTGACGTTTAATCATTTCGAACGATATAAAGTTATGGGTACCTATTTCTAAGAATGAGAGAAATATTAGGTTTCTCATCTTTGTATCGAAGTGTGCCTTGATTTTATATAATAATAATAATAAATAATAAATAATGTTTATTGTGCAAATATAAAAAAGTACAAACATATAACAAATTGAAGGCAATAATTAATCTACATTCCACAAAAAGGTTGGAGATTTGGTGTTACCCATTCTTCCACTCCACCTTAAGAAAATTAATAAAAAAACATGTTTTCTAGACTTAACCCAAATATTACATTAAAAAAAATTAAACTAAAACTAAGATTCTAAACCTAAGGTATTAATTGAAATATGGTGACATCCCAGTTTTAGATCGTACATTACTTTTAAACTGTACCAAAGGCAAACTCAAGTCATCTATAAATTTATTTAATAAGGTAGGAGCCATATAGGAAAAACAATTCTTATATTTTGATGTAGCGTGCTGAGGGACTGTAAAAGAATTAACTCTGATGTTGACACTATGAATTTGAGATCTGTTAATAATTAATTTTATTAAGTAAATGGGGATTTTATTTTTAAATATTTTATATAATAACATCACATACAAATAGTCCAATCTTTCGCGCATTTCTGGTTCCTTTAAACGTTTTAGGTGAGGACTAATATGATCTCGATAAGATAAATTGCACACAAATCTCATACCGGCGTTCTGGATTCTTTGTATTTTTAGCTTATTATATTTGGGTAAGAATGCATAATATACTTGGCTGCAATAATCGATATGAGGATAAATCAGACTTTTGACTAGATGTAGCTTAGTAAATTCGTCAAGTTGTTTCTTAAAAGAATATATTGACTTGAGCTTAAACATGGACATTTGATAGACTTTATTACACTGATTCGAAAAGCTCAAGTCATTATCCAAATCGACACCCAGGCTCCTTGCACTGGTAGTCCATTGAAGTATAACATTATCAATATTTAAATTTAAATTGGACATAACATATGTGTTAGTTTTTTTATTGCCAATACAAAGAGCCATAGTTTTGGCTGGATTTATTCTCAATCCATGCTCACTACACCAGTCTGAGAACATGCGAATGTCGTTGTTGATAACATCTATAGTGTCCCCAGCCCCCTCAATAGAACAGTCTAGATACAGTTGGACATCATCTGCATACATGTGTATATGACACTGCTCAACTGCTTTAGGCAAGTCAAAAGTATAAATCAAGAACAATATAGGCCCCAAAATGCTGCCTTGCGGTACGCCACTAGAAGTTTCTCCTAATTCAGAACACGCATAATTAATTTTAACTCTCTGAGTGCATCCATAAATATAGTCTCTAAACCAAGCCTCAGCAACAGAGTCAAAACCAATGTATTTTAGTTTTGCCAAAATTATTTCAAAATTTACCAAATCATAAGCTTTACCAAAGTAAAGCTTTTGATTTGGACCAAAGTCCAACAAAACCAAAATTGTACTTCCTGACTTATCCGCCGCATAAGCAATGTCATCAACTACCTTAAGAAGTGCAGTAGCCGTACTGTGCCCAGGTCGAAATCCAGACTGTTCCATTGGTAGGATTTTATTTGCATTCAAAAACTGCGTAATCTGTTTTGAGATGATTCGCTCCAGCAGCA
>NW_022146714.1:0-7855 GCF_002938485.1 Sitophilus oryzae | reverse complement strand
TAACTTGTCGATAAACGTATAGTTTTCAAATTTTTTAATATTTGGAAACTTTTTATCACAAGGTATATTATTACTAGTTGCTAAATACTCGCTAACGCAATTTTAGGACACGCTTTTTATTATCTAGATTTTATTTTGTTCAATCTTATGCTGTAGTTTATTTCATATTAATATTCGTGCTTTAGATCTAAATTTTAATGCTATTCAATTACTTTAACGCGATAAAAAGTTAATGTTATTTTTTAATACCTTTCTGTATAATATTTTTCATATTTATATCTGGCAAAATTATTATTATTTATTTATGCAAAAACCATATGCAGTACCATATGGCACAATACAAAAGCCGGACTAGTGCGGTGACGTCACAAATCGATGTCTCTGGCCTGTATATCATGTTGGTTATGGTTTTAACTGTTTTAAAGAGTAATAACTTTTTGTCCGTTCCTGTATAAAACTACTGAGTGACAAAATTATAAAATACATTTCCGTGATTTTTTACGTAAAAAATCGCTACGAGCAACCGTTTTCAAGATATTTAGAATGGAAATAGTCAATGCATGTCATTATTGACAAAAAATAAACATGTTGAGTAGATAGTTATTTGACTGAAATCATACATTTGGAAACTTTTTATTTTTTTTTTGATTAATCATAAATTTTTCTTCGAAAAAATGACGATAAAACAGTTTCTATCGAGCTTTTGGCACAAAAACATTTCAAATTTATAATTTCAGTCTAATAACTATTTAGTCAACATGTTTAATTTATGTCAATAATGACAGGTATTGATAATTTCGATTCCAAATATCTGGAAAACCATTACTCGTAGCGATTTTTACCAAGAGGCCTTTTTTACAACTAACAGAACAACAATCAAAGCTATATTTTGAAGTTTTAACGTCATCGTTATAGCCAAGTGACAAATTTTTAATTTTTCTAGAGCTTGAAAATTAATGCGGAAATGGCGATCCAAAATGTGGACGATTTGGGCACTAAGAGAGCTTGTTCGGTGACTGACAGCGTTTTGAAGTCCGAAGTGTCAAACGCCAGTCTGAACAAATACGCGGGCAATCAGAATAAAAAAGCCAAGGGTCAAAGAAAGGACGTGAAAAATGTCAGAAAAAATCCGTCAGGTGGAGACAATAGATATTCGATGTACACTGCTACAGCGTCGTTCAGAAGAGACGCGTATTTTAGGAAAACTGTGGAGAATTTAGCCAAAAAGAAGTAAGTTTAAGAGAGCCTTAAAAAACCTTCATATTCCTTCAACTTCACAAAAAATTCAGATATATATCAAATTTATGACTTATTAGATATGTTTTCCGTTTACCTATTTATTTCTTTTCAACGTCAAGAACTTTGGTATGGTGTTGAAAGATAAAAATGTATTTATTAATTTTTTTTTGAATGTTAAAATCTTTCGAATTGCTGACTTTTTCACAGCGACATTGCTTTAAACTGAGGTATCATTAATTGAACACTCCTACTACATATTTTCACAATTTTTATTGTGCAAAACTGCCAGAAACTTTTATACAAGCGGTGTAAAAAAATCGGGAGGTGAAAAGTTCCTATAAGTATAGGGTGGAAAATGCATATTAAAAGAGTTAGGGGCAGTGAAAGGGTGAATTTAAAAAACGGTAGAGATGAGCAGAAAATCGCAAACTGCGATTTAATCGCAGCGATTGTAAATTCGCAATCGCAACCTGTGATTCCTTTCCATAACAAACTGCGACTTGCGATTGAAACATATATCTGCCGATTTTGGATTTTTAGGCAATCAATATTACACCAGTTGCGATTTCCAATCGCAGTGGGCACGCGAACGAAAATCACAGCATTGCGATTTTCGTTTGCACCGGCGGCGGTGCATCGACACGGCACTGAGAAGCCGAACGATGAGCTGGGAACTTGCTGGGAACGAAAATCGCAATATTGCGATTCTCCGGCACATCGGCTGGCGGCTGGCGGCGGCGCGTCATCAACACGGCAGTGGGCAGGCGAACGAGGAGCTGAACGAAAATCGCAGCTCATCCCAGCATTGCGATTGCGATTTTCGTTGGCACCGGCGGCGCGGCATCGGGAGTGGGCACGCCAACGAAGAGCGGCGATTGTGATTTTCGTTCGCAGCTCCCAACACATGGCCCTAGACTAGATCGCAAAATCACATTCGCAATCAGGGCCCCGTGAATTTTTATGAAGCGTTGGAAAATAGGCTTATATATGTTTATATACCGCATAATATATATAATTTATTAGTTTTAAATTTTGATAATAGTTTTAGATTTATAATATAATTATGGATTGAGAAGGTTAAAAAATTCTTGTTTTCGGTTATGACTAATTATAGTTACAGTTGCTCCCCGGTAATGATTCAGGTAAAATGATTGATAAGGACAGTTTTGGATTCAAATTATAAAAAATTATCTATTTTTATCCTTTATTTACTAGAAGATATAGAGCACGGAAAAGAAACATCCCTTTTTATTTATTATATTTTGTTATATATTATATTATTATAAACATTTTTATAACAGTCCATAATATAATATAATTTTCTGAATATACTAACAGTTGTGGATCCGCTGCTATGTTAATTTAAATACATCCTTTACAATCAGTTTTTTCATTTTAGAGAAATTTTAAATATAAAATGTGATATTGTCCTTTTATTTATCTAAAAGTTCGAAAGTTTGCACTTGCACTGGACGGGCCATATCAAAGCCGTCGGCGTCGGCTTCTTTTGAGTTACATATAAAGAAAATGTTTTTAAAAGAAAACAAGATAAAATAAACAGTTTTTTTTTCTACTTATCTGAATTAAGGTTGGCGGCAACTTTTTTTATAATAAATTTTTCGTTAGTATACCTACTGTCTAAAAGCACATTCGAATATTTTGAACATTTTATGTATTTTTAATTTCCCTTTTAAATTTATTCGGTCTGTTCTAATCAAAAATGTTTAAAAAAAGGAAACTAAGTTATTTGTGGATTTTTTTTGGTAGGTAATTGATGAAAATTTTAAGTGCAATTATTGTGCAGCAAAAATATCATAAAAATCACAGCACTACAAATTTTAAAAGGCACATGGCATCTAAACACCCAACAGTTTCTTTGTAAGTTTTTTTATTTAAAAAAATATTCCGCTATTTATTCTGTTTTTTATTAGAAATTTTGGGATTGAGCTTCCCAGATTACAGCGTACCAATTTAAAAATATCAAAATCGCAATCGCAGGTTACAGTCGCAGCGATTTATAAATCACAATCGCAGTTTCAACTGCGATTGGAAAATCGCAGTTTTGCTCCTCTCTAAAAAACGATTGTTTTGAAATTGTAGGCTTAAAAAACGAGATAAAATTTCGAAAAAAAATCCCCTACCATAAATTTTGACCCTAAATCAAATGGTGATACTGAAACATTATTTGGAAAAGCGGAAAGGGTAGTTTTTGCAAGGGCAGGGGATTGTTTCGCGAATAACTTTTTTGAGGTTATTTTTTTTGCAACTTGAGTTTATTTTTTGAAAACTACACACTTTTTTCTACAAAAAGGTATTCTTGTTTCACATCGCCCAGAGCGATGGTTTTCGAGAAAATAGAAGGCAAAGAGTTTGCTCTGATGGGTCGCTAACTGGTTAATCAACATAAACTTATGAAAGTTATGGCCAAATCAAAAGTAACCAAGTATACTCTGTTTTTTTTTCTCAGGTAAGATTTCGACAGACGATGACAGAAGAAAAGCAGATGACGTCCCATACCGATCTATTTATTTTACTAAAAAAAGTTTCTAATAATTTTTAAGTTAACTACGGATGGGTTTAAATATATATTCGTCATGCGTCGTCACTTGTTGTTTTTAACCAGTTTTATTGGTTTATTTCAAAAATGACAGATCGTATTTCAATTTTATTGGTTTGGCGGAACGATGAACGACAAACGGACGCCGATGCGTATGAACTCGCCTTTAGATTTTTGACGTTTGTCAAAGTCTTGCCAAATTATAGGTTATAATTTTGTGACAACCAATGAATAAAAAAACACAGGAACGAGCGTTTCGTATCTGTCACTAAAGTATGCGCGAGACAAAATCGGCCATATTGGTCCTCCGAGTATGACTCATTCTGTTGTCATTTTTTATCGCCCCAGTTCGCCAAATCAGAGGCCAAATTCCAGTGTTCCGAAAATATGGTTAGCTGTGCCGCTTGTGGCTATTCCCTGACACCAAAACATAAAGATGATGGTGTTACATTTCACAGGTAAGAATTTTTAAGCCAATAAAAGCTTATTTTATTTAACTGCTTTGTAAAGGTTAACCTAACCTACAAAACTACAAATGACAAAGCTTGCCTAGAATCATAGGCGTAACTTAGGGTTTGTGTTTTGACTGTTTGGGTTAAACACTTGGATATTGATTATCATATTATTATAATATATTTCAGAGACAAATTTTTAACTGTACAAAACTACAAATGACAAAGCTTGCCTAGGATCATAGGCGTAACTTAGGGTTTGTGTTTTGACTGTTTGGGTTAAAAACTTGGATATTGATTATCATATTATTATAATATATTTCAGAGACAAATTTTTAACTGTACAAAACTACAAAAAGAAAATACTTTCATTATTGGGGTTTAAGGTGACCCGGGGTTAAATATGACAATAGGTATTTTCAATAATCTTTTTAAAATTATACTTTTGTTCTAGCTTTCCTAAAAATCAGACGAGAAGATCGCAATGGGTAAATTTTGTCAAAAACCCTGAGTTTATCCCCAAAAACAGTAGTGTACACACAATGTATACGAAATTAATTTTATTTAAAGGCCAATAAATTTGTATTTTTACTTTTTTATTTATTTACCTTTTCCCATCCGTTTTCCTTTTTTTTAGTTACATAATAATATGTAGGTATAATAATATTACCTATGTTCAATCACTAACTCATTTATAATCCGTTAAATATAAACAAATTAACTCTATATTCACAAATAACATAAAAGTAAAAATTTATTAAAACTCTGACCTGCCAAGGTTTATCATTTTATTTTTTTCGTGACTTATTCATAATTATTACTCTACGCCACTGCTACATCGAAAACAGGTCGACCACGTGGGTCGGCCATATGCAACCTCCACTTTGATCGCAGCGATGTGACGTTATGCTCGTTCCTGTGTTTTTTTATTCATTGGTGACAACTTTTGTCAAATACCCTGCGTTTTGGAAGATGATGCATTTTGATTCGTGTTATTACGTGTGTTTTGTGTCTTTTGAAGTCAAGTGGAGGAAAAATCGAGTGGAAGAAAAATTAACTGTAGAACCCAGAGCACAGTTTATGGTTAATACTCGCTGCCCAGGCAGAAAGTCTTATACAGATACACCAATAAAGTTACTATCAATAAAGTTCGTATACCATCTCGTCGTAGATAAGTGCATCACGAATATGGTAGAAGGACCATACTAAACCCATACTAAAAACTGGAGTAGCTGTAAAATATCGACATCACACGATAGGTAAAATAATGGATTTTAGTACTGCAGAAAAATAATGTCAAAAGGTACTGGTTTAAAAAAATTAAGATTAAAGTTAATTAATCAACCTGTGAGGTATAAAATTTGGTAAGTGTTATTATTAATAAAATAGTTTGTTTTATTTATTTTGTTTTATTTATTCCTGCGGAATATTACAAATTTGTATTTGTACATAAGTTATATTGATAAATATAATCATAAATGCGGGAAGTTTCATAAAGCTTGAAAGTAAGAAATAGTTCTTTTTTATATTTTTTGGTATGTGGTGTATTGTTTTTGTTTGTTTTGTATTAACACATGCCGTTTTTTATCAAATAAAATAACTCGATTACATTTTTTCAGTTTTATACAGTTTTTTTCACAATATTTTGAAGTTACTTGTCAGACAAATTTTAAATACATATATTAATTTCCTGCTATGCGTTCCAGTTGTACCAACTTATTTCTTTGTAAAATAAAATAAACTACTTTGAAATTAAAATGACAGACACATCTATCACTGTCAAGGATCTTCTCGTTGGACAGACTATAGTTATTAAATAATTAATTGGAAAATCATAAATTTCATGATATTTAAAACATCTTATCGCTTGAAAAACGAAATAAACTTGTTTGGTTTAAAAAAAAATTTGGTTTACTTAGTGCCGATTAATACTGAAGAGCAACTACGGCAACGCATTATTGACTGTTCCAATCAAATTCGAACAACACCAAGGATATTCCACAGGGTACGCAGATCGCATGGTACAAAGAAAACAAGGTATGATCGATAGCGGCTCCAATTTCGTTAAGTTTGCGCATACCACCTGTGACGTCATACGCCATACAAAAAAATATCCATATTGTTCAATTGCCACTAATAAAAAAAGACCTAAAATAGGGAAGAATTAGGACATAAACCCAAAAGTTATGTCAATCATAGAGCTTGACATTTGAAAAATTATTTTCACATTTATTGTGTCATCTGTTTGACAATTTTTTGACGATTTGAAATTGGCGCGCGGAACTTGCTGACCAATGGTGCAGTTTCATCACCTGTGACGTAGTGACCAGCCTGCGCAATATCATACCTTGTATTCTTTGTATCATGCGCAGATCGTGGAGAAGAAGATCAGATATTTGCATTCAAATGAATGCTGGTCACTTTTAACATTTACTATGAATGAATTAAGGAATGCGTTATTTTAATAAGGAATTTTGGTAATTGGATTATTTCGTTTTTTAAAGCAATAAGATGTTTTAAAAATCATGAAATTCTGATTTTTCAATTAATTATTTGATAACTACTTGGTTACTTTTGAACGGCCATAACTTTCATAAGTTTGTGTTGATTAACCAGTTCAGGTAACCCATCAGAGCAAACTCTATGCCTTCAATTTTCTCGAAAACCATCGCTCTGGGCGATGTGCAACAAGAGTATCTTTTTTGTAAGAAAAAGTATGTAGTTTTCAAAAAATGAACCCATGTTGCAAAAAAATTACTTCAAAAAAAGTTATTCACGAAACAACCCCCCACCCTTGCAAAAACTACCCTTTCCGCTTTTCCAAATAATTTTTCAGTATCACCATTTGATTTAGGGTCAAAATTTATGGCAGAGGATTTTTTTTCGAAATTTTATCTCGTTTTTTAAGCCTACAATAATTTCAAAACAACCGTTTTTTAAATTCACCCTTTCAGTGCCCCTAACTCCCTTAATATGCATTTTCCGCCCTATACTTATAGGAACACCCCCCTTTTTTTCCACCATTTCAATGACACCCTGTATTGTCTTGTTTTTGGATAAAAATCCTTCATATTGAAGAAAATCCTTCAATTCCGGCAACACTGGTGGTTTTTTTAATATAAAATAACGCTTTTCTTTTCAAGATTTAACGTGAAATCGAAGTACAAAACTGCCACCTACAAGCACAGGCCTCCTCTACAAAAAGAGCCTGATATTCTCACCTTTCCCCGGCTGAAACTTTTGGGGGCTAAAAAGTCGGGTACCCGTCTCAACTCGCCCTTAAATGAGGATGCTATCGAGACCATGGTGGAAAATGATGATGGGGAACCGGACAGTGCAGGAAACAAGGATACAGAGGAGAAAAATCAGCTTCAGGTAAGTCTATAGTGTTCTATTTTAATTATTAAGTCCCAGGCTTAGCGTGTATAGTCTATAAAATGAATAACTTTGAATTTTGACCGTTATTTTTTACCAACATGGCAAATTTAAAATACCTCTGTCAATAAAGTTACTGATATTCTTTAAATTGAGTGACTGAACGAATCAGATAGGTAACTCTTTTTACTTTCGTGAAATAGAAAAGGAAAATTATAAAACAAGTCACAGT
>NW_022146713.1:0-165804 GCF_002938485.1 Sitophilus oryzae | reverse complement strand
CGCTTCTCTTACAGAAGGATCGATAGAAATCCTAGTTTCAAATCCTGGACTTATTAGAAAACCGTAATCGGCCATTTTCGGAGTCTCAATAGGGTTTGAAAGTATAACCTTTAAATATAACATATTATCTCATATTATCGAAAAAAAAAAACGGCGTCAAAGACGGCTGAGGATTGACAATGATAATTTTGGCGAGGTCAAGCCCTAGACATCGTTTACTAAGCCCGTACTCTTCTTTACTTTTAATGGCGCTTACTGCCAATTGGATTTAAGGTTTTTTATTGAATAAAAATTATTTTTAATAGGTGTACTTTTTCCTTAAGTTTCCTTATGTCAATTGATCTAGCCAAAATTACCATCAATTGTCATTTTGCAGCCTCCTTTGAAGCCACTTTTTTTTTATCATACAGTACATTATTTGGTAATAAAGAACTAGAATTTTGCTGACATCAGTTTATATCTGTCTTAAAGCAGTTGGAAGAGAAAATTTGAACGAATATTATTAATATTATCTATTTATTTACATCTATTTTATTGTTTAAATAAGGTTCTCTGTTACCTTAAAACCAGTGCTATGTGTTGAAGAACAATAATAGTTTTCGATATTAGCATCCAAAATAACTGATAGACCTAAATGTGCTCCAGCACCTTAAAATTAATTTACGATTTTAGTAAACTTTGTAGGAGTTTAAATAAAAAAAAAAATATTTACCTAATGGTCTTCTTGGAATAGAGTCTCCTGTGTCTGCTTCAGTAAACCCTGTTTCTGGATTCCAGTCGTATACATTACTGGGATAAGTTTGGTTTAATATACTGATATCTTTTCTAAAATCAACAGAGTTGGTGTTAATAAATAACATTTGCATCACACATCTATCAATTATAAATTAGAACTATCTATCTAAAATCTGTCCAGTAAGTCAAGAGATAGCTAACCAGACAACTGTCAATGTCGAATGTTATATACTATTCACTATTCTCTAGTTGGACAGACCATAGTTACTAAAGTTCTACTTAATGCATATTGTTAAAATGCATTTTGCAGTACGTACGAATTCCTAAAAATCTTTTCAGGTGGTAGTCTGTTAAAAGAACAACACAATCCCTCGTCGGTCAAGTCGTTATTAAACACATCATTACAGTCCAATTTTTCGCTGCCCCATTGACAGGAATGCAACATATCGGCACAGGAACTGCCAACCTGTAGAGAAACAATTTACATCATCAAAATTACATATGTGTGTAAGAGAACAACTTACTTTTACTAGAAAATCTCTTAGGGATTCCCAGCTGATATTTTCGGAATTATCAAAAGACGTGTTTCCATTGCAGAATCGTCTAATAGTTTTCTTTCAATACTTGATCTGAAAAGGATAGTTTAATATACGACTGGAGGCATACAGAAAGACCAGAACTGTTTTAGTCAAAAACGTTTTTGACTTAAAACTGTTTTGCTCTTTCCTTTTCAACTGTGGCGAACTATTTTATGAAACCTCTTGCTCAATAGAGTAAGTAAGTATTTAATAAATGATACGATGAATATCGCTCGGGTACTCGATTATTAAAATAACCGATATCGCTAGATTATGAACGAGCGATGCAAGTGACGAGACGAGCGACGAACGCAAGCGATCCTAGAATGAAATAAATTGAAATCCGATTTTAATGTGACATACTCGATAAAAAAGCCGAGCGAATTTTCTACATACATTGCAAATTTATACGACGTTATCGGTTCCGCATCTGAGTGACAAAATTTTACGACCTACATCGACAATGCTTTGAAATAAGCTAAATCGAAGCGATCAAGCGAATCGCTCTTCGCTTGCTACTTGCCATTTATCACCGAAAGAATATGTTACGAGTACAACAAGCGACGAATGAAAAGCCGTATTTTTAAATACTAGTGATTTTCGCTCGAGCGATCGCTCGATATTGAAATCGCTTGATACTCGAGTACTCGATTATTGAAATTCATCACTAGTAGTGATGGGGAAAACCGATGAATTTTAATAATTGAGTACTCGTGTTTCAACGATTTCAATAATCGAGCGATCCTCAGTAAATTCTATTTTAAATATACGGTTTTTCGCCATCGCCGTCGCTTGTACGCAGCGTGCGCAGAACGCATATTCTTTCGATGATAGTGGCAAGCGATAAGCGACGAGTAGTTTCGCTTGATCATGCATCGAAGTCTTGTCGATGTAGGTGGTAAAATTTTTGTCACACAGTTACGTAACAGATAACGTCGTACAATCCTATAATTAAGAATGCGGTCCCAATCAAAGGAACAATCTGTTGTTTGAAGATATTTTTACCAAAAATACTGATAAAATATTGCCAGTCTGCAATGTATGTAGCAAATTCGCTCGATAGGATCGCTTGCGTTCGTCGCTCGTTCATAATCGAATTTTCGCTCGAGTTATCCATCACTAATCACTAGTATTTAATAGAAAAATTTACATTTTTAAATATATTTTTAATATCCATTACGATACTAGTTTTCTTGTAAAAAGACTTATTTAAAACGTTTAGAATTTTGTTTGGTTAAAATATCATATTAAAACTAGGTTTAGCAGTAAACTAAAATAATTAGGTTTAGCAGAAAATAAAATAAATATTTTAATTTAATTTTCATTTTAAATTCGTTCATAACTGAAGCTGATATGATTGGCAAATTTTTTAATGATTTAATACTACTTAATAAATAGACTGATAACTACGAAATGTTGTTCAAAACATAACTTTTTATACTACAATTTTAGAAATTCTTGTCCAAATTTTATTTTTATTTAGTTTTAAGGTTGCATATAGGTAATAAGTTGCATAGGTGAAAACCATATGGGTAAACATATGGGTAAACCCACAAAAGCACTTTCCAACTATCTTCATATGCGTAGAAAAATCAATTGAATTTAAGTATGGTTCTTCATAACTGTCGATAAGTAAATTGAGGTTTAAAGAGATACCCTGTATAGTACTAGTAATATTATAATTATACCCTTCTTTAAGAATCCTTTCTGCTTCGCTCTTCTTGGCTTGATTCATATTACAAATAGTGATGGCTGGAAAGGGAATCGAACTCAATTCCGCATCGAAAGGACTGAAACTGATGATGACAGGACTGGACTTCCATTTTGCATAGATGTTGGAAATGTAGTACGATGCAAAGATGATGGCCAGGGAAAATGAAATAAACCAGAAAATCCTAGAGAAAATTTTCTTTAGTAAAAGTGAATATTGTTACAACGAAATAGCTTAAATATATACAAAACAACATAATGTTAATTTGAAAGTTACTAAGAAAAAATATGAATAAGATACACTTAGATCCATTTTATTACATACTAAACCAATGAATACCCAGAACAACAAACAAAAAATGTAATATATAAAATACCATGTGAATGCGATAAATTTTACATTGGTGAAACAACAAACAGAAAGGGAGATTTTCACAAGTCTAAGATTTGTCAGCATTCATGGGACACAGGGCAATAACAATAAATTTTAATAACGCCAAAATTATAATGAAAGAAGCGTTAGCCTCTAAAAGAAAAATAAAAGAGGTTTTTTTAATACATTCTAATAAAAATAAATGTATTTCTCATGCATCTGTAGATGTTAGTAATATATGACAATCGCTTCTTTGATTTTAAAGAACATAATTATTATATTATTATGTTCTATTTTATTTTGTAGATTTTCTTGCAGATGAATCCGTCACATTATAGACATTTTTTATATCATTCAATATTTCATGAGGTTAAAATGACCGGAATAGCTTATAGAACATACCTTTCACCAATGGTTAAATGGGAATCCCCTACGTATCTCAAGCCATGTAAAGTGGTGTTTTCGCAGTATTTCTCCAGTTGAGTTACCACACTTTTACGAAACTTTGAATGTTTCTTTTCTTGAGTTTCGATATGTTTTTGAGATACTTCTATATTTCGTATGTTGTAACTATAAATAAAAAAATATATGATGTGTTATCTATTGTTTAAATAAGGCAGATATTTTTTTTCTTCTAATTTTATTATAGTTGCGTGCTTAGATTTTGATCTTGGAGTTTACACATTATAAAAAAATGAGTTTGTTTTGTTTATATATGAGTCTTTTTATAGCTCTTATGCACATTAAAATAGCTTTCCAGAAAATAGTTTAATACGATGATATCATCATCGGTTCATAAAAGAAACCATAATATATTTTAAAACGTTTGCTCAGTTATCTCAGTTATGTTTTACAATCTTTACTATATTACAGAATAAAAGACTTTTATTAATAAAATTTTTTAATATATTTGTAGTTATTTAATAGAAAGTATCGAAATACAATATCGAAAAAAAAACATATACAATCGAAAAAAACTCCGTCAGAGATGGCTCGAATCATTTCCAAGTCAACTGGACGTCGTTTTTTTATCATAGGGTACTTTCATGCGTTACAAATATTTTTTTATGTAAAATACTAACAAAAAGCATGTATGCAAAGAATGTACACGAGAGGTAGGCAAAGATTGAACGAGTCGTTAATTTGAATGAGTATTAAAAATAAATTGTGAAATTCGATTCACCGCTTAGAATATGATTCGTTCAATTGAATCGTGGCCAGCACGAATGCATAAAATTGAAACGAATGAGTCGTAATAATTGAATCGGATCACAATGCGACTCGTTCGTTTCTACGGCTCGTTCGTTCAAGGAGTCGTGAGAATTGATTCATTGCTTACAATACGGTTTGTTCAATTGAATCGTGGCCAGTACGGATCCATAAAATTTAAACGAACGAGTCGTAAAAAAGAGTCCTAAAAATTGAATCGGATCACAATGCGACTTGTTCATTTCTACGGATTGTTTGTTCGTTCACGCAATATTTTTTCATATGGCTCTACCAACGGTAAAATACGAGAAAAAAATCATTGGGTGGCTTTGATAAAAATTTACTGTAGAAAATGCCATATGAAATATAAAACCGCGAATATCTGTGAAACTGTTAAAAATTTTGAAATACTCTAAGTACCAAAAGTGTTCATTTTTTAATTATCCATGTATTGAAAAATTAATATACAGGGTGTTCCATTAAAAAAAACGAAGAAAAATTATTTTACAAAGTTTGGCGTAGAATTTTGAACATCCTGTATGATTTACGATTACCATATTTATACCAAAGTAACTGCAAACTATCTAAAGTAAATACCTAATATAGTTTTTATTTCAGGACAGTTCTTGTATTTCTAACAAATTTTTTTATGAAAGGCTGAAAAATATATATTTTTTATTTATTTATTAATATCTCTGAATCTATCAAAATATATTTAATCATATCTTAGGATTATGTAAAGTGATCTGAAAGGAAGCCAAAAATGCAAGAATATACAGTGTGTTCCATTAAAAAAAACATCCCTGTCCACTCACACTTTTTTGAGCCACCCTATAGAAGTTAAAATATTTTCCTGAAATACATCCTAGTACATACTTTAGGTTTGCACTTAAACAACATTCCCAAGTTTTTGATTCTAGAAGCTACAGATGCCTGACGCATTATTGCCGGACCCTGTATACTGGGGTCCCTAGTTTTAAAAACTATTTTACTGTTTCTTGATTTATGCAAAAATGTATAGATTCTTTTATTTATTATGCTATGTATTTAATTACTTATACATTGTATTATTTTAATTAAATTAAATAAAATAACATAAAAATCGTATACCTTAGGTTGTTACGAAACGCTAATCAAAATCATTTGTTTTCTTTTAAAACCAGCGTTTCGTTGTGGTCTGATTTGGTCTACAGCCATCACTGAAGTTTTTGGTTTATTATTCATATTATGTTCGTTCGACGTCTTCAGTAATGTATGAATTGTCCTATAATTTCTAAAATGAATAAACTGTTATAATACGGGTTTGTAATTTTTGTCTTCTTACTCTATGATTGAATTTTCCTTTTTCGAAAGTAACTTTCTATTATTAGTCGTTTTCAATTAGCCCTCGCTGTGGCTCATTTAACAACAAAAATTAAGGAAATTCAAGTAATTGCCAGCATATGCGTGACTAGTCAACTATTATTTAAATCATCCTCTTTCTGACAAATATATGGCATGTATGGTCAGTTGATTATTAGATAGCATTACAGTGAATAAAGTGGCCCAAATAATTCAGATTGATTCTGGATTTTTTCTAATACACAATAAAATTTTATAATTTAATGGATTGGTATAAAAAATTTAATTATGTATTAAAGAGATTATTCTTATAATTAAAGTTTAACTTATCTATTTAGAGTATACTACAGATTTTAAATTAACACTATATTAACTCTAATAATTGACCAAGTATGCCAAGTTTTATCAAATTTTAGTAAAAGTAAAACGTTCTACTGGAATTTAACGTCTTTTATATAGTAGGTATATAATTACATTACTCACCCTATATGTTGGATACGAATAAAATACTTTTAATGTCTTTTCAAAATTCAGTGTTTATTAGATGGAATCTTTAGACTGATTACCATCGAATCTGTCTTAGACATTAATCATTAATTATAAGGTAACTGTCCTTGGTTCAAATGAATTGTCTTTTAATGATCCTTTAGATACATGATATTTCCAGATCCGGATTTAGAAAAAAAGGAAAACATATATTCAAAAAAAAATAAACTCAAAAATACTAGAGTCACTCCAACAAGCTAGGAAAGATTGCGACAGCTTTCCAAAAAAATACAGTTTATATTATATATATGTATTATAAAACAATGAAGATGACATTATTGTGGGAATAGTTTACTAGGGTTATAAACCGAATGAAAAAAAACGCGTCAAAGACAGCTGGGAAATGAAAATCGATGATAATTTTCGCGAGGTCTGTCTCTTGGCGTCATTTACTAAAAATTTACATAAAATTTCAAAAAATTAACACTATTATAGAAAGATTAAAAAAGGATTGAAAGTTTCCAGACAAAAATCTATTTTCAAAAAATTTTTGTTTTTCGAATTTTAAACTACACCATTTAAAAAATAATCAACAAGGACAACTGGCAGTAAGCGCCAATAAAAAATAAAGAATATTACGGGCCAAGTAAATAACGTCTAGTATTTGACCTCGCCAAAATTATCATCGTTTATCATTCCCCAGTCGTCATTGACGCCGTTTTTTTTTTGATTTTATGGTTCTTAGCTCCTGCAGCCTAATCCGGCTCTGCCTATTTCCTGTGTAAGGATAATAAGTCGATGATTTAATGGAACACCGGAAGCTCCACAACAATAACAAAATTTATATTCGTTAAATAGAGAGGAATATAAATTGTGATTGAATAATTTAAGTTAATTTTTCCTTTATCGAATCTGATATGTAATATGACGTAAGGATAATAATGTTGCAAAATAGGTGCAATTTTGAAAAATAGTGAATGATTAAGCCCCTAAAGTGAGCTTACGTAGGTGCTCTAAATAAAACAATTTAAATCAGTTAAACTTAGGAATAATATAATATACTATATTTATATTTAACGTATAATTAAAAAAAATATCTATAAATATGTGTGCATCAATAAATAAATGATCTATTTAAAATAATCAAGTTGACATCTACTTCAAGCATAATCAGAAATATCTATAAGAATATTGAAAATATTTTCAACAAGTTTCCACCAGCAACATAAATTAAGTATACTGTTTTAAACTTTCAGGTATTTTCTATTAATGAACTTTATTTTTATTTATTAATGAATATTAATCTCGCATAAATGTACCTATTATTGCTATGTGTTTAGAATTAGTTCTATTGCTATATCGTTATTCATATTGTAGAAGGAAATACTATAGATAATGAAAAAATAGAAGACTAAAAATAGAGCAAATTTTAATCTTTTAAATTTTCCAATGAGATATATTATATGAATAGTAGTTAGTTAATAATTTATTTCTCCTATAATAATACCACTAGCGTCCTCTGATTAGTAAGGGGTGAAACTATAAAGCCATCTAAGTAAATCAATAATTCGAAGTGAAAACAGATATTTTTACTGTAGTAAATATCTGAAATTAGTTACATTGGTTGTTGTAATAAAAACAATTAAAATGCTATGAAGTACTTTCCCATCATAATAGTTTATAAAGGAAAAAACTAGACCTCTTCAGAGAACAAATGGTGCAGAAATTGAAAAAAATATACTGTAATAAAAATTCAAGTAGCTAGTTGAGCTTATTTTCTTACATCAGTAAGCTTTGAAGTGTTCTAGACAAAGAAACTTGTGTATACATTAGATGTATCGAGGTGTGTAAAATGCTCTATGCTGTGATAAAGGGTGGCTTTCAACAAATGATACATTTTATTACGTTAAAAAATAGCTTTTATATTTTTACGGGCACTTTTGTTAATAACTCGTTTGTTAAAATTGGTCATTAAATCTCTAGTTATCTGTATTATTTCCGTTCAGTTATTTTTTTGTATTTGGTAATATACCGGGTGTGTCTCAAAAGTGGCTCACCACTATAACTTTTTTATTTTTTCAGATAAAAAAACGAGATTTGGTATGCTAGTATATGACATAAATTTAGGAATTGATTGACGTATTCAATTGTTTTCATTAAACTTTAGTTCAATTCTTAAATAGATTATTACATCATATGTTTAACTTCTTTGCATTTTCGCGTATAGTTTATTTGAAATTATAACTTGCGGTTCGGAACAAAAATTTGACTCTGTAATACCAAGTTTGGTATCAAATTATCCGTAATTTTTTTTTCCAAATATGCTAATGAGCCACCTTCGTTCCATTTGAAACGATTTTAGATATAATTAAAACATGATTCATATATTTTCTAACTCAGTCAGGACAAGACACTAAAACATTAGACGATCAAATCTATTTTCCAAGGCTCTTGATTAAGAATTGTAGTGTTTTTAATATAGTCACGGCACTCTAGATTGAATTTGAAATACGATTTTTATTTTTTTTTGACATATGATATGTCATCATTCCATTCAGAATGTCATTTCTATCGAATAAAGTAAAAACACCATACCATTTACAAATCAAAAGTTGTAGTAATTTCCGGTGAAACAGGAAGTAACCGGAAAACAATTGAATACGTCAATCAATCCTAATGTATGTCATATAACAACTCTGTTTTTGAAAATAAAAGTTAGGTGGAGCCACTTTTAAGACGCACCTGGTATAAAAAATACAGTGTGACAAAAAAGACAAAAACATAAAAAAAAAAAAAAAAATAAATAAGTTTAATTGAAAATTACGTTAGAATTTTATTAACCGCCAAAATTAAAGCTTATTTTATCCAAACTGTTCTTATCATAGGCGTGACGAGGCTTTTTAATAAGGGGGGGCCAAAGTTAAAGTTTGCGAACCAATAAAAAAAAGGAGAAAAAAATAGCGCTGCAGGCGAATTTTTTTTTATGCGAGCGTGCGCAGCAATGGTTTCTCCTCTTTATTTCTAGCTAAAGCTTCTTCCAACGGTTTTTGGGCTCTCGCCATAGTCTTTCGCCTATTATTTATGTTGGATTAGTATAATAAAAAATAATCACC
Organism: Sitophilus oryzae; assembly: GCF_002938485.1. NCBI lineage: Eukaryota > Metazoa > Arthropoda > Insecta > Coleoptera > Curculionidae > Sitophilus > Sitophilus oryzae. The sequence continues at coordinate 156,259 of NW_022146713.1, read as the reverse complement.
GGTTTTGCTAGTAATGCCACTGCAATCTTAGTCTGGCCATACCGAAATTTTTAAAGATACCTACATAATTATTATAATTTTAGAAGATGTTCATAAAACATTTAATCACTTGTATATAACGAACGCTTTGTTTACTCACTTGTTTCGTCGAACTGCTTAAATCCATTTTTGCGTTTGATCAAATCGGTGTGAAAAACTATGAAATATTGTTTCGGAAGAGTTGAATATCCGTGAAAGTTGAGTTATTGAATGTTATTGCGCCGTAATTACGTTCTCCTTTATGCGTTAACATTTTTTCGGCAATTTTATTAATATTTGAAATTGTCACAAACACGACTGCGACGTTCATTGAAATTCTTTCCACTGCCTTTATGTGTGAAATACATACTGATAATTTCTGATTTCTGTCGTTAAAGCGCTGCGATCGCAATTTGTTGAAATCAACTGAAATGCACCAATCCCATAGCGTTTAATTTGAGACTTGACGTTTGTATAGAATTCTCCTAGATTATTGGGTCTTCATTTTGTTGTTCAATTTCACTCCTTTTTGTTGCGCCTGCTCTGTCGGGACCTCCAACCGAGTTTCAGGTGCAAGCTTTCAGCGACGATTCTCCAACTTTATTAATTACTTCCTCCTAATGGAAAGTAGTGGAGGTCAGGTGACGGCGGCCCTTTGAAAACAGATCTCAATCGAAGCGTTCCTCGGTTGGGATCCCCCGCCGACTTCGACTTTTATTCAATAATAGAAACTGTTGTTAATGATTCGCGCGTTCATTCTACGCGAGTTATTAAATATGAGCAGCCACAAAGATTTTTTTTATTTGACGAACGAATACAAGCAACACTCAATCCTTTTGTCGGTCCAAAGGTAATTTTTTCTTTCGATTTGGGCTTCTATTGGAGTTTTAATTGTTTAATTTGTGGTGGTTTTGAACTCACAATATTCCCGCAAAACTCTGTGTTCATCGGTCAAAAATAGATGTTTCATTATTCAGATGTTTCAATTAGTATAAAAATTTATTATATTCACATGGTCACCGAATATTAACTAAAGACCATGGTATTTTGTATAGAAAATACAAAACCCAAACCATCTGTCAGAATCGAGGGGTGTCTCACTTGGGTAAAAATGTACATGTACAGCCAAAATATCATTTTACCGCCAAGCGACTGACAATGACTGCCAAGTGTAATTATTATAGGTGATTGCCGTAAGACTGCCAATGACTGTCAGTGACTGCCAAGAAAATGTATATGTAATCCAATTGTGAGACAATTCCTCGGTCAGAATGCACCAGCCAACATTTACAATACACAATATACAGTGGGTGTCCCGAACTGTATTCTGGAAACTAGGGCAACATATTCTGCATAAAAAATAATTTTTCTTGTATTTTGTTTATAAAATATCATATAGGTTAAAGTTTTTAATAGTTTCGGAGATACAGGGTGTGTGAAGTTTCCATTTTCCCTTTATTTCGATTTTCTTTCAAACTTCTTGAATGTAACATTTATTTGATGAAAATTATGCCTGAGTTTGATGAGAAATTTGATTTTGATGTCATTACGACTTCTGGTTTATAGAGGGCGCCACCCATATGTTTAGCTGGTTTAAAGAGCAATAACTTTCGTCGGTGCCTGTATAAAACTACCGAGCAGCCACATTTATTTCCACCGTTTTTACGTAAAAAAAAACTCTTGGTAAAAATCGCCACGGGTAATGGTTCTTTATATTTGGAACCAAAATTATCAATATCGGTCATCATAAATTAAACATGTTAACTAAATAGTTATTAGACTGAAATCCCTATAAATTTGAAATGTTTTGTGCCAAAAGTTTAACAGAAACTGTTTTATCATCATTTTGAAGAAAATATTATTAATTTAATAGAATAAAAAGTTTGGCAATAAAGACAAGTATTGTCTATTTTCATACCAAATATCTTGAGAACGTAAATATCTTGCTCGTAGCGATTTTACCAAGAGACATTTTTGGCCGTAAAACGTTAAAATGTATATATACCTGCACTGGTTTTATACAGGCACGGACGAAAAGCATATTACTCTTCAAACAGTTAAAACACATGTAGGTGACGCCCCCTGCCAGTCAAGAGTCATATTGACATCAAAATCAAATTTCATGTTAAAACCCCTAGTCGCTAAGCAATTCCTTTCATCCAGATTACGAGGTATTGCTTTTGGCGGCAATTGTTTATGATTCCGCTGCCGCAGCGCGACGGTCGGCGTTCCGCGCATGCGCGCTGGTTACCTACATCTCTTTTCTATGCACAGACGCCAGAACAGTCTGATTCTTCATTGTACACGTTGTTTATTGAGTGGTGATGCCTGACAATCGTGAGTCCCGCCGATTGTGAAGTATGGGCTGTCATACGATTTCTTAGCGCTAAAGGCGTAAAACCGATCGATATTCATCGTGAGATCAGTGAAGTTTACGGACAAAACATTGTGAGTGATGGAATGGTAAGGAAATGGGTGAGGGCATTTAAAGATGGCCGCACAAATGTGTATGATGAAGAACGGAGTGGGCGTCCTTGGTCGAAGATTTGGTGCAGAAAGTGGACGAAAAGGCGAAAGAAAACAGACGCTTTATAATTTCATCATTGTGCGACTACTTTCCACAATGTTCTCGTAGTGTTTTGTATCGCATCGTGACCGAGAACTTGAATTACCGGAAATTGTGTTCACGTTGGGTTCCGAAAACGTTGACGGATTTGCACAAAACCACAAGCATTGAATCCTTTCCTTTGGAGAAAATTCGCCAAATGAATAGTGAAGATCTTTTAGACAAAATTGTTACTGGTGACGAAACATGGGTGGCCTACGTCACAACAGAATCGAAACAACAGTCCATGGAATAGCGACATTCATCATCACCCAAAAAAGTGAAGTTTAAGCAAACAATTTCTGCCCGGAAAAATCATGTGCACAGTTTTTGGGACAGAAAAGGAGTATTGCTAGTAGAGTTTCTGCCTCGTAATGAGACAATCAATGCAGCATCTTATTGTGAGACATTGAACAATCTGCGCCGTGCAATCCAAAACAAAAGATGTGGCAAGTTGAGTAAGGGTATTGTTTTGCTGCATTACAATTCCCGTCCACATATGGCTAATCGGACCAAAGATCTCATCAAATCTTTTAAATGGGAAACTCTAGATCATCCTCCATACAGCCCTGATCTGGCGTCCAGTGACTACCATTTATTCCTGCACTTGAAGAAACACCCGGGCGGTCAGCGTCTTCAAGACGATAACGAAGTCAAAACAGTTGTGATATAGTGGTTAACCAATCAGGCGGCAGAATTTTATGAGGAGGGTATTGAAAAACTGGTGCCACGTTATGACAAGTGCCTCAATATTCACGGAAATTATGTAGAAAAGTAGATTAAGGTACAGGCTTTCATGTAAAAATAAAATTATTGCGATATCTTTGCACGTTTTTTTTAATTCCAAATGGACCCTACTTAAAAAATATGCCCTGTATTCACGTTATTTCAGAATTATTTAGAAAAAATCGAAATAAAAATGAAACTTTCCTGTATCTCCGAACTAAGCATTTTGATATACAAATATAAATTTAAAAAAAATATTTTATCTGCAGAATATGCCAAAGTTTCCGGAATAATAGTTTGGACCACCCTCTATATAGGGTGATTACAATATTTACAGATTATAAGGATATTCATTTCTTTTAAAATAGCTTTACCGAAGAAACCAGAAAGTTTAGATATAGGAACATTTTATTTGGGTTTCTGATTTCTTAAATATACAGGGTGAGTATTAAAGAAGTGCGCATTTTAAGTGCTGGTAGATCTACATAAAAGAAACATACTTTCTCTTTAACATTTTTCAAATAAGTCTAAAATAACCAAGCTATTTTACCTTTGAAATTTCCAAAATAGTATATTAAATAACGAGTCTCGAAAACGACGTTTTGCAAACGAGTTCGACAATTTGTTGGCTCGAGCCGCAGCTATGAGCCGCAGGCAAGAGCCACAAGTCGAACGAGTGTACAGAAGTTTTTTGAACGAGTTTTTTACGCTATTTTTCTACGACTACAAAAATTAGTATGACACTTTTCTACATGTATTATTATGCTATGTTTTATGCTCTTAGCCAGCCATTGTAGGTTAAAAATGTTAAAGTTGGAACATGTCGTGTGCAAAATGACACACATAGAATAACTAAGACGACACATGTCGTGCCCTAAATCCTTAGTACACAACAGTTTCACAAAACGCCATACGACAAAATTGGTCTTCATGGAAAAATTCTTGATTGAAAATAAAAAAAAATGATTTTGCTTAAATTTTGGAAACCACTGGCACTAGATTCTTTCCGGATTTTGTTTCTGCAAATTTAATCTCAACCTGTTATTATTATCAAAACTATGTTTTAACTAAAAATCCAAAAAAAAAAAAAATTTTTCGCGGAAAAAAAACTCATAAACATATGTTTCTGGGGTCGAAATATACCACCCTAAAAAATATTTGTACCCTATTGAAGACTCAACCTGTATATAGGCTCTGAATTTAAAATAACAATAATTTAAATTATTGTAATATTTCTATAATAATACTCCATGAAATCTCAATTTGCTATCCAACAATAACCCTAAAATCCTTCGAAGACAGATAACAATAGTACCCCATATACCACCCGCAGAATTTCCTAACATCTTCCTTCTTAGACCTCCTAGATCAGAATTTATATAGAAACTTACATCTTTCGGCCATAAACTACCCCCAAACCGACCACCGTACATAATATACAGATATGTGGGCACGCCACACAGCGCATCAAAATTTACTGCGCCCCATTTGAAAAGATGTCAAAAAGTTTCCGGACGTTTGCGTCCGAAAATAAAGAACTCCTAGGACCGTAAAACACGAAATTAATCGAAAGCCGGCCGGGGCAGCTTAACCGAAAACATCTCGCAAACTTGGCTAACAAATCACTTCGTTTGTCGTATGACGGTAATTATTGTTATCATGATGGCTCTATCCACAGGACGTTGGTCGACGAAGTCATACAGATAGAGTAGGTTAAGTAGAGCTTGCTGTATATTTTGTTTATGGCAGTAGACCATCTAAACTCAAGTTTTCATCCATTGCAAATATAAAAAGTAACAACCCATATAACACACAATATCCGCAGGATATTCATAGAATGTCGGAATGTCCCATTATAAGATCATCTTATAAAGACATCTATAGGATATCCTCCAGGCATCCTGAAATCCTGTAGATGTCTCAGAATAGGGTATCTCTGTCGTATATCTCTAATGTACATCCAGCTGAGATATCCAAACATGCTCATGATAATAAAATATCCCAACAATATCGTCTAGATATTTAGGGAAAAATAAATAATGTACTACTCTTTATATTACATAAAATGCAATAAACCATACAGATATTATATTACGTCAAGGCAACATAATATCCTATTGGTATCTTCTGGAAAATCTGGATATTTATGAGCTTGGCCACTCCCAGCAATACAGAGAATTTAAAACGCCCGCGCAAAAATTTCCCACAATCCATCTCGACAGTTGTTTGTTTTATCAGTGTATTAAGTCTCAGCTCGCCTCCGTTCTCAGAACTGTGATCATGTCGTTAAAGCATTGTCGACAAAGAATTCATCAGATTTGTATACAATTAACAGTTGTCAATTTTAATTTATATTAGCTCCCATTGTCGTTTGAAGTGTCAATCAGTGCCGCTGTCGACACGACGCAGCTCTGAGAATAGGCTTCAGAACTGCGCCGTGTCGATTAGCGATATCTGATTTACACTTCAAACGACCAATGGGAGCCAAAATTAAATTTAAATTGATACAGCCGTTTGAATTTTGTACAAATCTCATTGGTCCTCTTGACGTGTCGCTGTTTTGAGAACGGGGCTTCAAGCCCCGTTCTCAGAACAACGTCGTGTCGCTGGCGACACAGTTTGACATTTCAAACAACTACCGAGCTGTACCAAATTTAAATTCAAGATACGTTTGAATTTTGTAGCTTAAATCTCATTGGTCCCCTCTTGACGTGTCAGTTGTTCTGAGAATCGGCGAGCCCTGCTCTCGTGAATAATGTCGTGTCGCGGCGACATAGTTTGATTATTTCAAACAAATCCAATGAGAGCTGTAAAATTGAAAATTGACAGCTGTTTGAATTTTGTACAAATCTCATTGGTCCTTTTGACGTGTCGCCCGCGACACGACGTCGTTCTGAGAACAGGGCTTTAAGCCCCGTTCTCAAGCCCCGTTCTCAGAATTACTGCCAGTGGTTGGCGACAGTAATGACATTTCAAATTCAAATGGAGCTGTACCTGAAATTAAAATTGACAGCTGTTTGAATTTTGGACAAATCTCATTAGTTCTTTTGACGTGTCGCTGGCGACAGTCGCAGTTCTGAGAACGGGGCTTCAGAACAACGTCGTGTCGACAGCGACATTGATTGACACTTCAAACGACCAATGGGAGCCGTACTAAATTTAAAATTGACAGCTGTTTGAATTTTGTACAAATCTGATTGGTTCTTTTGTCGTGTCGCTGGCGACAGTCGCAGTTCTGAGAACGGGGCTTTATTCAGTTCTTTGATTTAGTGAAATTCGAGGTGAATTCGGTCGTTTGTCGATGTTGAATGGGCTTAAAAATGACTGAAACTAACAAAACTGGTTGAGTTTGACTTAGTTTTTTCTTATACTCATAGTTCTAGCCAGTGTTACCAGATTGGGCGATTTATCACAAATTGGGCGATTTTCCGATTGCTCTGGCGACCTAAATTTTAGGAAAATCGCAAGTCGCCATTTGGGCGATTTTGGCTAAGATACTTATGGCACCAGTCAATCAATGCATTGCCAATATTGACTTAATTCTTGTAATTATTATAGACATCGATTCCCGAAACGGCGAAAATCGCAATTACATATTAGTAGATCAATATCCGAAGATATCGATTTATATTACTCATCTATCAACTGGCGTTTGTGACTTCAGTTTAGTTCTCAGTAAGGTTCTCAGTATGTTCTCAGCACGTTTCTCTCTCCAATCTGCCATTTTTCCCTAGACGTCATCAAACCACTCTAAAATATGAATATTTTGAATTGTGATAGGTATAATCTTTATAATGAAATAGTTGCTTCAGATTTTTGTAGATTCTAGTATGCAACATTTTGGCGATTTTTACATTTTTTTAAATTTACTTTAGTATAACTAGCTAAATAATATCATCTAAGTGCAACACTGGTTCTAGCCTTGTTCTAGCAGAAGTTCTATCCTAATCTCAACTAATGTCGAAAAACGACGAACGACTCAAGGTCTCACAATGAACAATTTGTGACAAAATTATAGGTGAAAATTAGTTGAAAGCGCTTGTTCTTTATCCCCAAAACCCATTTTCGTGTTTGATCTATTTGAACAGAAATCCTATTTTTTTGTATTTAAATTTTGAGTTTCTGGAATGTGTGGTGTTAGAAATTATACATGTATCCTGTGTGCTAACTTTGATATAAACTGCTGCTGCTAGACATAAACTGCTGACTCCATAAAGGGTAGTATAATCTGGTATAATGCCATACCATTGAAAAATTATACAGAGGTGGCTTGGAAATGAAGATTGCTGTTATTTTGTATAAAATTATATGGGGAATGCTATCAATCACTTTCTAAAGCCAATTGAACGGCCGTTCTTTTTTCGATATATTCTTTAGGAGCTACACAAAATATCCAACGAATAACGTCAAAATGTGTCTAAATAAAACTAAATCGCGAACGTTTTTACTATAAACTAAGGATGAAGTAAGTATTGTCAAATAAACAGTCCTCATATAATGTCCTAAAATATTCTATAACGCTCCCAACATCATCCTTATATTATCCTAGAAATATCCGTAAATAACGTAAAGACTTGTCAGACAAGTTCTTGAAAATGACTTTTTGTCCCATCTGGATATCCCACAAATATCCTCCTCTGGTTTTTGGATATCCCTAAGATATTTACTATATCCTTGGTGGATATCCCCAAGATATCTTATGATGGTGTTGAAGTTATATGGGAAATATAAATATAAACAATTGCCGTTTGCCGGATATTTCTATTTTCGCTGATAGGAACTGTTTCACGGTATTTTATTAAATTGCCTATTTATTAAAAAAATACATGTCAATCGAGTTCAGTTTTTGTCCAAAAACGCCTTGTGCACCAATTTTGCACACGTTCGAGTACCGTTTCCATTAAAGGCCATTCAGAAGAAAATGTAAAGAAGCACGACAAACGTTACTTCCGCCAATACTTCCAAATTTAAAACATCGAAAAAAAAACGGCGTCCAGTGGCTGGGAAATGACGATCGATGACTTTTCCCATATAAATTTACATATAAAATGACTGCGATCTTCATTTCATAGCTATCGCTGACGCTGTTTTTTCGATCATACGTACTTAAGTGGTTGGGATAGAAAAATATCGTTGCAGGGGATGTCGATGAAAAACTGTTGTTTTGTAAATTACGGTGTTCCGAGTTAATGGTGTCGAGCGAGGCAAGAGCGAGACAAGAACGAGACAAGAGCGAGACATCTTCTATCCATTTTTTGAGGCAAGTCTGCCACGAGACAATTGAATAATGTATATCAAACGATGGCCAAATAATAAACGTATGGCTCTAGCACAATTTTGTATGTTTAACATGTTATTTGTCTGTCGTATGTATTCATCGTCGGTTTTTCCCCTTTCATTTCTTTCGAGACACAACGTCTTTTACAAAATACATTATAAAATAAAAAAACATTTTTTAAATGTTTCTTTTAGAACAAATGTTAATAGCAAAATTATAGGAAGACTTAAGAAACACATTTTAAAATTAATACTGTTACGTTTTTCGTCGGTTCCGTGTGTGATAGAAAGTCACAATTCTATTTAAACACTCATTTATTTAACACCAATTAACAAAACAATACCCATAGCACTTTATAGAACTATTTACAACGATTTATAACTAAGAATTTATTTTGAATTTTAGCGTCTAACTGCATTCAGAGATATATCTGCCCTCTCTAGGCCACCGCCGGCTTTTCCTTTATACCGACAGTGGTAAAAGAAATCTAGAATAGTCCAAAGATCGTTAGGCGCATAGAGAAGGTTTTCGAATGTTCTCGTATGTAATAGTCCATTCTAGTGGGTCTCGATTCTTCTAGAACGAATGAATCATTGCGGTGTCTATGCGATTTTAAGGTCATCTGAGGGCGTGACATATAGTTAGGTTAGTCGAGTCCACACTGGCTCGCAACATTACTGTAGTAGAGTACACTTCAAAAAAGTGTTGCGGATATACAATTTTTAATGGAATATTCTATTTTAGCCGGACCATACCAGGTGTTGTAGGCTACAAGATCGACAAAAATTTTTTTTTAATTTCACTCAAAACAGTTATTTGATCATAAAATGACCTAAATACAAAATATTTTCATGGTCTGTCTGTCTGTCCGTCTGTAACACGATAACTCAAAACCGCTAAACCGATTTTTAACTAAATTTATACAAAAAAAATACTGTGGTAACCGAGAATCTGGCCAATATTTTTGTGGGTGGTGGGTTGGTATGGGTATGGAGGGGGTTAAAATTTAAAAATCGTAACTAAAAGTTTAATAAAATATCAAGAGAAAACAGAAAAATAAAAAAAAAAAAAAAATATCAAAATTTGTAATAACATCAAACTGAATAAAGTCGCAGTTTTTGAGATAAAAAATTGAAAAAATTCATTTACATACTTTGAAACTAAAGAACTGTCTACCAATCCAACTTTTCTTTAACATATATTATTTAGTATGTATATTCTACTGTGCCTCCCCCGCGCCATTTTATTTTATTATTAGATTCTACGCACAATTCAGTGAACTTTTGCATATGATAATATACAGGTGTCCTAGAAATAAGTGCAAGTATTTTAATCCGGTATGTAGATGTAGAATGTTTAGAAGGGGAATTAATCACCGCATGTAATCTATAGATCTATTAAGGCAGGTTCCTTTCTTGATTTATAACCAGTTATAACTCATCATATTAGCGTCCCAGGGCTTTGGGTGAAAGCCAGCATCTGAGACCTACAGAGGTCAGCTCTCCATCCTTCATCTTCGACATCAGCCATACCAAGGTTCATGGCACGAATGATGTCGTCTCGGCGCACTCAAAGTGATAAGCAAGTGTTCTGGTGTTTCCATTTTCCCCACAAAATCTGCATTCGCCGTTGTTTCTAGTTGTTTCTTAGCTTCATCTACTGAGGTGTTCGTTGAGAGACAGTGTCCTGTTAGAAACCCCGTGACAATCCGGAAGATTGTTTTTACTTAAATCAAGGAAAACCTTGGATTTTTCTCGGTCAAGTTCTAAGGAACTTTTCGAGTGTCTTAGACCGTTGAGGACACCCATTCCAAAGTTACGGATGGAGTCTCCCAGATTCTTCAGTTCCGCTTTCAGTTGGTTCCCGTTTGAAAACAGGAACGGTTCTGGTCCAGTTAGTGGAATGTTCGCCCCTTCCCAGTTGGGGATCATTTGTTTCTTTTCATTGCCTCTATCCCTGCGAGTGTATGGCACTGAGAGAGTAGGAGGACTTTATTTTGCCTAATTTGTTGAGCTTCTGCATCTTTTGACCAACTTCGAATTGATGGTTACCTACTGACTTGATCGCGTTAAGTGCTGCTTTACTATCGGATAGGATGGTAATTTCTGTGTTTTCGATAGTTCCTATCCAAGTTAAATTGTAATGCAACATTTGATAACGCAAATTTCTGCCTGAAGTACACTGGGGTAGGTGCCCATATCTTCGGAATTTAGGTTTCGGCCCAAATACTCCTATCCCTGTCCCTGCTTTGGTTTTGAAGCATCAGTATACCACGGGATGGTATGGTCTTTTATACGCTGAGTAAGCGTTTCTTTCTTCCAATCCCTTTTATTACTCAATACTACTGTGAGGTGTTTCTCAAAGTTGTAAATTCTGGGTATGTCATCCACTGGGAGTTGAGGAAATGGAATTTTCTTTTTAAGGGTGTTCCAAGCCCCTTGACCTGAAAATTCTCCCAATATTGTTTCCGTCAATGACCATTCTAATCATTGTCGCATTGGCATAACCACCGACGACAATAGTGCAGTGTGTTAGGTCTAGAATGACCTCCATTGCTGCTGTTGGACATGTTCTAATGGCACCTGTAATGCAGATACATGCCAGGGGGGCAATTTTTGGCTATTCGTTTCTGTAAATTGTTCGCAACTTTTCTATCAACACTAAAATCCAATTTCTAAGTGTTGGCATTTTTGCGTATTAGCAAATTTTCCTGCGTTGTCTTGCGAGTGGATCGACAGCATCGTGGTGGCATGTTTCTAAGCGCGCTTATTAGAATTTTGATAGTTCCATGTTTGTAGTTGGGTTTAGGTGTATCAATAATAGTAGTGATAATGAATGTTTTGGCCATTCGAAACCTAGAAAATGCAGAACTGCAATACCGCCCTAATGTTTTGCGCAATCCGGGGAATGCGTTCATAGAACTGAGTGAAAGGTGTACTCTATTAAAAATAAAAAATATTTCGGGTTATCCAAAGACTTGTGCTGTTTTTTAATTCAGTTACTTGAGCCGTACATGCGACCACAAAGAAGACTGATTGGGATGTGCAAAGCCGGGTAACATTTTTCTCTATTATTGTATATCTATGAAGTAACATTAAATTTCAGATTTTAGCTTTAGCTGCTTTGAAATTTTACGGAAGTGGTTGTTACCAGCCCGGATATTGCTTTAAATAAATACATCGATATGTACCAAGCCTCGGTTTCTCATTCAATTGATGAAGTTACCAACGGTTTAAACCATCCAGAGATATCCGATCAATGTTGAATTTACAAACAATTTTAAAAACCCCAACAGAATAGAGAACAGTATGGTTTTGCAATATGGGTATTTATTGCATTGCCTATTGCAATTCGTAAACTCTTTACAAATATTAACGTTACTTTTTGCTTTTCTCTAACATTAGTTCCACGTTTTTCCATTACAACCCAATTTGACCAACAACAAATAAACCCGTCATATCGATACCAGTACTAGTGCGCAAATAAACAGTAAAAACATGGTTAAACTGGAGAGAATTTAGTTTTTAACTGTGATTTGTCGACGTTGCCACAGTTCCGACTCGTAATTTTGCGTACGCTCACGACGATCGCAAATTGGTGACGCGAAGATTTATTGAAAATTGAATTCGGAAACGACCTGCGTTTTCTAACACTCGCAAAGTTGCGCGTTCGCATGCAAACGATCAATTCCAAAAATATTGCGCCCCAGTCTCGTAATTTCTTGCGCAGGGTTGGTTTATGCCTTTGTATTATTAGTTTGCTCTAGTTTTGTATACCGAGCAACTGCTCCATAAGTAATCATGGTCTTGGCATTTATCATGGTATAAACCGGTAGTATAGTTCAACCTCAGAATCACGCCTATGAGGTTTTTTTTTTTTTTTTTGGTATTTTTTTAGCTCTTTTTAGTTAAAAACATAATTTGAAGTGTTGGCAACATAGAAATAAAATTAAACTTTACAAGAAAGAAAAACCAGAAAGATCCAGGGGGTGCTCAAAATTCCTACCTCAAAAATAACTTTTTATTAGAAATCTTTCAAAGCAAATAACTCGTTATTTTGACTTATTTGATAAAACGATAAAGAGAAAAAATATGTTTCTTGATCGAGATCTACCGCCCTTTAAAATAATTTGCACTTATTTCTGGGACACCCTGTATATCTAAACACAGATACTTTATAATAATTTAATTTGTTTAAAGATTTCGGTACGGTAAAAATTATCAGTGACGGAAAATTTGAAAATTTTACAATAATATAAAAAAAAAAAAAAAAAAAATTTAAAAATTTGAAATTCATTTCATTTTAAATAGTCGTAATTCATAAGTCAGAGCTAATATCTCGCAGTCGAGCGAGGGCCTACCATAAACACGTCTAGACTGTGCCGCGAGTTTTCTTTGATTGTCTTTGATGTCTCTATAGCTTGTCTCGCTCTCGTCTCGTCTGGTCTGGACGCACCTTTATATGTACCATATGATTAATGATGTACCCAAATAAATTATTAGGGTAGTTAGATGAATGTCTTTAATGCCTTTCATGGTTGTTACCTATAAAAGGTAGAGGGAATGATGGCATTTTAACTCCCGTTAATAATGTTTCAAGGGAGTTATGACTCTATTTATGGTTAGCGTAACAAAGATGATATAAGCTTATATTAATTCAGTAAGAAATAAAGAAGATTAAAATGCCCCCGAAGTAGTAGATTTAGACCTTTTAGATAATTTTCCTTTATTTTTTTTGTTTTTTTACTTTTGACGACAGTGACGGCGACGGGGGAGATATGCCCCCTTGAAACGTTTAGATCTTTCATTGCCTCTCGAATCCGAACTCGTTGGCTTCGCTTTTCGACATCTCTCGCGCCCGATTTCACGGCAAATAATCGCCGGCCGGGGGCGCGCGCCCGCCTTGACGTCCGTTTGTCAACACGAGGGGGCTCGAACTTTCGACTTTAAACAAAACGAGCCAGCGACGCAGCCGGTCAGGCCGCGTGGGGGGTCGACGTGGGGAGTCCCTGCGCCCCCTGAGCCAGAAGAAAGGCCCGCGTGGAAGGGGGCACGGGCCTAAAAAGACCCACATGTCAGGGCCTACGAGTGCCCTGTGGGGCGCGATTCGCAATAACGAGTGGAATTTGTCGCGGCGACGCTCGGCCCGGAGGGGTAATTGGCGGTTAAGGGCTGCGCGTTTGAATGGCGCGGTTCGTGTGGGGTACAAGGGGGCGTACGGATAATAAACGGAAAAACGTGTTTAAATGGTTTTCGGTCGGGTTGTAATCGAATCAAACGGGAATAAACGCTGCCCGGAGGTCTGGAACTTTAAATAGGCAAATCGTATTCGGTTTAAATTAATGTTTTACAAAATCGCTAAAGAACTACCTTATAAATAGAAAAATAGATTTTTCCATTTCCAGTTAAATGATTCATCAGGTATTGTATTAAAATGAGCTTATTGATAATTTAGAAATCGGGTAACTAACATCGTTTTTAAAAATTGGATGGATTATGAATTTGTATGAAAAAAATATAACAGTTCCCCAGCTCCCGTATATGGCATTTAACGCCCTGGGAGTAGCAAGGTACAGTGATATTCGGTATTCAAGGAAGGGTAATGTAATATGGTTAGGCACTAACGCTTCAACCGCCTACCATTACCTTAGGATGGTGAATCCTAAGTGTACTAATCGTGTACTCATTTAAGGCTGAGTCGACCTAAGTACCAAAACTACAGTTCATACCAAATAAACTTTTAGTCACGCGATTAAGCTTGACCGGTACAGCGTTGCCAACTTTTATATATTTTCTTTTAATCAAAATGTTTTAGGAAACAAAAATAAATTAATTATAAATATATAAACAGTTACTATTTACATCAACAAAACTCACCTTCTTAACAGCACTTAAGGGATATAAAGGGTCATTACTTCCGCTTTCTCTTTTCAACTAAATGTTAAATTATTACTGTGGATGTGTGCGTCTCATAAATCGGAAGCAGTGGCGATTCCTCAATAAATGCACATGTGCACGTTATCCCCCAAATTTAATGGAACTTGTTGAGAAAAAAAAATTTAAATTTAATTTTTTCATTAATTTTATTTTTTCCAAAAAGGAGCCGAATTTCTTTAAAGTTATATTTGCATGAAATTACTTAAAAAATTATTTATTTAATGATTTTTTATGTAGAAGGTGCTTCTAGGAAAAATGTGTTAAAAGAGTGCAAGACTTACAGCAAGACCAAGACCAGAAGTGAACCCTGCAAGACCGGTTATTAGACCTCAAGCCCAAGGAAGTCTTGGTCTTGGTCTTGTATTGGCTTGATATTGGCATTGAGAAAAAAAAACTGAATCCAATCAATATACCGCTACATTATCTGGCGTTTATAGATTATCAGAAAGCCTTTAACAGCATCGAAACCTGGTCATTTCTAGAAGTAATGGAGGACGCGAGAATCGATTCCAGATATTATTCCATTATTAAGAATATCTATGATAATGCAACCTTCCACGTTAAATTAGATAATAACCTGAACACAGAAAAAACAACAACTAGGCAATCGCGTGCCGGCAAGGAGATACTATCTCTCACAAGTTATTAACTCTGGCACTGGAAAATATCTTTAAGAAACTTGAATGGAAAAATAGAGGTCTGAGCCATCTTAAATTCGTAGATGATATAATCTTGCTGGACACCGACATTCAAGAACTGAACACCATGCTAAAGAAGCTAAATGGTCAATCCCAGAAAATAGCCCTTAAAATGAGAGGTCATCATCCTAAAGACAACAGCATACGATAGCTGCATTCTACCCGTGCTTAAGTATGACTTAGAAACTATGGCATCAATTACATGAAAAACATCAGAACAACTACGAGTAGCATAGAAAGTCATGGAGAGAGTTATGTTAGGATTCAGCCTGAGAGAAAAATTACTGCAACCTAACCTAACACCTACATACGTTAAAAAAACAAAAGTAATGCATATTGTTAAACGAGTCGCAAGTCTGAAGCGACAATGGATTGGACATGTGGCAACACAGGATCAAGACCAATGACCCAAAAAGTCATACCATGGAGGCCAAGAGAAACTACAAGAACTATATTGCTCCATCAAAAAGAGATGGGTCGATGAGGTAAAGTCATACCATGGAGGCCAAGAGAAACTACAAGAACTATATTGCTCCATCAAAAAGAGATGGGTCGATGAGGTCAAAACAGTGGCAGAAAGGTAATGGATGAGATTGGTTAGAGATCGCGTAGCATTGAAAAACCTAGAAAAGGCATCCAACACTGCATGGAACCAGACCGAGAAAGAAGAAGAAGAACTTAAGCCAACGTTTCTTGTATTACCTACTACTTAAATCTTTAATTGTTTGTCACCAACAACTTATAAACAAATACTACAAAAAACTAATTTTGGAAAAGTAAAACTACTTAAATAAAACATTTCGCGCCATAGGCGTCCATCGTCTTTCCCCATTCTCTTTATTTTTTATTATTACGATTATTCCGCTTTCGATCTTAGACGAAGATAAAGCGCGCTATAAATTAAGCCGATATTCGTGTTATATAAAAATAATATTAATGACAAAGGGCCCCATTGTCGAGCCCCACAATAAAAACTACCCTTGAGACTGCGGGGGGCGCGGCCGCCACCGCGGGTTGCAGTGACATAACATCTGCCCCGTTTCTTCTTGATAATGCGAATTAATGTAGTTTCTTTTTTTCTCTTCTTTATTTTTTGCCCGACAACGGTGATAATGGAAAGAATTAATTTGGTATGGCAGAGAGGAAGAACATAAGGTGGTGATCTGTTATTATTGTTCGATTATTTTTTCTGTCTTCTAATTAAAGATCTGTTTCGTTTCGTTGTTGTATCTGTTGTTCAGTTTCTAATTGTAATGTGGCCAAAGATGTTGATGAATTGTTTTAGTATGGTACAATTATTATTTTAGAAACATTTAAAGAATAGAGCCCTTCTCCAGTTTTGCAAATTTGTTTAATGTTTCTTATATGCAAATAAGCTTTTAACATAGTAAATTTTAAAGTTTTATTTAAATTATACAGGGTAGCGCCTCTCATACGCCGCGGAGGCTCCAAGGGGAACGATGGTTTGTATTGAAATGAAATTTTGTGAGCATATGCATGTTAATTCAGAGCACTTTTTAAAAATATAGAGAGTTCCACAGGGTGTCCCCCAAAAAAGTTACATATCAAAGTTGTGTGTTTTGTAATGGATCACCCTATATATTAATTGATTTTCGGATTCTGGGAGAAAAATAAAGGTGAGTTTAATAAGAGAAGTATATGACTAAAATGTAAGGTTTTTGACATATTTAACATTTTCTAAAAATAAAGAACAATGTTTAAATTACAATAAAAGCTACCTAAATTGGAATTACCCGGTATAACCTAATATGTAGTTAAATTAACTATTGTACTTTAAATCAAATTAAAACTTGATCCAAAAAGTTATACAGGGTGAGACAAAAGTAATATTGAACATTGCATGGTCACCTTCAAAAGTATGTTACTCTTATATTTTAAATGGAACACCAAGTATATTAATCTGATATTCAATGGAGAATTCATATCTCTTTAAAATACTATTAAGGTTGCCTACCCCTCAAACAAAGATTTTCCTAGATATTTTCATTTACATGATTTTATCTGAGTAGATCTTTATTATTTGATAAAATCTAGCTGTGATATGTCTAACGTTACTTCAACATAGCTGTCTAATTAGTCCAACTTTAACAACTAGTTATCATTTTGTGTCAGTTAAAACAAAAACATTTCTCAGAAATTTGCCAAAATGCAAACTTATCCTACATCAGAAAGAATTGATATGATTCTGTCAGTTGGTGAATGCAGTGTGCATTCACCAATTAATAGAATACTTAAATGCTCCTGATTTTGTCTAGTCTGGGTGTTTTTATTGGGATATGTTAAAGACAGTGTTTACAAAACTTGACCAAGTATTGTCGACAACATGAGAGAAATTATTGTAGCTGCTTTTCGAGGTAGAACTATACATATGCTTTTTAAAATGAAAAGATCATAAAGGAACAATCTTTATCATGGTTAACCAGGAAAGGAAGCATTTTGAGCATTTGATTTCATCTAGCTAATTTTGTCATGGGGTAAGGCAACCTTAATAATATTTTGAAGATATATAAATTCCCATTGAACACCGAAATAATATACTAAGTGTTCCGTTTAAAATAAAGGTAACTTGCTTTAAAAGTGACTAATGTTCCATATTTATTTTGTCTCGCCTGTATATAACTTTTTAGGGTCAAATTTCAATTTGGTTTAACATACAATAGTTACTGTAGTTAAATAAATATCAAGCTAAACAAGGTCAACTAAAATTTAGGTAGCTGTTATCGAAATTTAAATTTATAACTTCATTTTTTTAGGTATATACTTCTGTAATAACACTCAAATTTATCGAGATAGATCTTTAACAGTGTTGGTGAAACACAGCACCCTTGTTTCAGACCTTTGGTTCCATTAAATCCTGTTGTTAACTTTTTGCCGACTTTCATTCATTCAGTTTTGTTTTGTTTATTTTACTGCTTTTATTAGCTTCACGATTATATTGTTTTCATAGCTTCCCAAAGTCTCACAAGTGGAACGCTGTCGTATGTCTTCTACAGGTCCTTCCTAAACGAACACAAGATGTAGCTCTTGGTACCGAACCTAACCTATCCAAAGGAAAACGATATAAACTTATATTAATTCAGCAACAAAATAAAGGAGCAACTAAAGTCAACTAAACAAAACAACAAACAAATAGATAATGATATAAACAAGAGAGATCCTAAAAAATACAACCCTACTAAAATACAGTTAGAATTTAAAAGGGTTAACATCTTTACAGATTTTTTTACATTTTATGGAATCCATGCGAAGTGACCTCCTTAGCATTATTATTCAATCGATTCGACACGAACAAGAAGTCCGTAAATCAAAATTCCTCGATTCCAAAAATAGTGAAAACTAAGTCTAGTATAAATCACGGCCAAATTGCTTTATGACAGTCCTAAATCCGTCAGCGGAGCGTTACGCGTTCATTAAGTTTTCGACTGGTCACAATACGAAGGATCGTAAAGCCGAATCGACCTACGAATGCACTGTGACCACCCATGAAATGGGGTGGTATAAACAACCCCGAGTACGAAAGTGTCACCCCTCGACCTGTCACAATGGAAATAGATATATCGGCAGTAAAGTATTTGTATACGCTCGGAAGAATAGAAATAAAAAAAGAAGAAGAAGTGGACAAATAGTTCGGTTCCGAGAAGAAGTTTGTATAGAAATCGCAGTTGGCAGAGATACGATTTAAATGGGCTTGACGGGGATGTAATTTGTTTCCCGTTAAAATATTAGTTTATTCCTATTCGGAAAAGAAAGAAGTAGAAAGTTTATTGTTTTCTTCTGAACAAATGAAGAGTAGGGTAGACGCACCATTTGTGGCCATTAACCCTGTTGTAGCCACTTCTTTAAAATCTGAAAAATTAAGCTTTTTCGCGCCGTTGTGACAACCGTGCATCTATAATTTTTCTAAATGGATATATCCTGCGCCATATCCAATAGAAAATATTCAAATTTGGTGTAAAAGTCGGCCGTTAGACCAAAAAGTAGTACCACATATTTACTAGATGCTGTTTTCTTAACCCATTTCTTAAGGATAGCTGGGTAAGTAGAACTCAAATTATTAACAATAATCTCTATTGAGGTTTAATTTTCCATGATTTTTATAAATATTATACATCTGGCAACTATTTTCTTAATTTATTATATTTAAATAATTAATATTTAGGAATTATTTCTGTGGCCACAAAAGGTGTAATAACATTTTAATTATGTTCTACTTGTAGTCAGGTTATGGCCAAAAATAGTGCAATCAAAATCTAGTTGTGGCCACATATGACTGAAAGCTTTATAATGTAAGTGCAAACGACGGACAACATAATATGAAGAACATTTTATTTGTTATTATTCATATTTTAATAAATGCTGAATAATAGGACCTAAATATAATAATATCCTAAATACAATAATTATCGACCAAGATTACCAATCTGAACCTATACCATCATCAAGTTTTCCTTCAGATGAGAAAACGAATATGAAAATAATATAGATATATATAGAACTAAATGGAATAAATATGAACGGATGCAATGAAAATAAAAGTATGAGAATTCAGAGGGAAGATGATTCAGGACCAAACCATGCAGGAAAAGAAGACTAGAAATAATTGTGAACCTAAGGATGATGCCCGGGAAGATGTTCATCTTTAAAAAGAAAGAGGCTACATCTACCATCAGTCATTACCTATGATAAGTGAATTGAATTAATGAAGGGAAAGGAGAAAAAAACACAAACTGGCAATGAAAACTTTACAAAGAAAACAACTAAAATAAAATTTAAAGAAAATAAAAAGATCCTCCTAGTAGGAATGACAAACAGAAACCAACGCAGTATATTATTTTGCCTTTTGTCTTTTTTTAAAGAAATTAATAAATAAAATATAATATTATTTGCTTAGTTATCTGCAAAATTCAATATAGAGAATATTTTTGCAAGAATGTGGCCACAAATGGTGGTAAATGTGGGCACATTTGGCACAAGGTGGCCACAAATGGGAAAAATCGTATATTTTCATAAAATGCTTATTTTCTGTTTATTAAGAATACAGATCTTTACAATAAAAGCAGCTTTTGAAAGAAAAATGTTTGGAGAAGCACCAAAAGAATTTTGTTTTATCTCAAAATTAACTAGAAATATTTTTTCTGATAAGTCAAACTCTAAAAATCCCTTAACCTGTCCACAACCGGTGCTTCTACCCTATAGGGATGGCTCTCACATTTAAATAGAATGATGGATCTGGAAAGCTCCTAGATAAAATTATATCAAACTAGCGTGTAGGTACCCGCGACTTCGCATCAATTAATCATTTGTAATGGTGATGATAAAACAAAGCAAATTTCTACATTAACATACAAACTGGATAAAATTTTCTCCACATTTTATGTCAGCATGAGAAAAAACAGTATGTGATATTATTATATAACTTGGTAATATTTGAGGGTAGTTTCATCTCGTTGGAATTTGACTTTCGAAAAATCTGTTTGCCAAAAATAAGCTTTTACGTCAAGCAGTTTAAGCAGAATCGTGGTTAATTAATTACCCAACTTTTTGGAACACCCTGTATGTATGATTTTTAAAAAATTTCAAAATATGTAAAGTAAAAAAAACAAAATAAATTATGCGTGTTCAAGCGTTTTCCCGAAGACCTAACCGTTTTTTAAATCTTTCTTCTCTGTACACCAGCAATTCTAATATTTGAGAGGCGTTTCACCTTTTGGAATTTGAGATTCGAGAAGCCCCTCCTTATCGAACCTCTACACCCTGAATCAATCCGTTTGCCAAAAATCAGCTTTAAACGTCAAAGCAGTTTAAGCAGAATCATTGATTACTCAATGGTCATATTTATGAAACGCCCTGTATAAATTTTTAAAATCTTAAAATATGTAAAACAACAAATAAAATATACGTGTTTAAGAGTTTTTCCGAAAAAACTCACCGTTTTTTCTAAATAAAATAAAAAAATATTGTAATATTTGAGGGGTGGTTTCACCCTTGGAACTGGAATTTCGAAAAATCCTTCTTATCGAACCTCTACAGAATCAACCTGTATGCAAAATCTGAGCTTTAGCAGTTCATTGGTTTATCGACCTGAGAAGTTATTTCTGTAGATATTTTCAGATTGCCAGTTGCTTAATATATCCTCATATTTATATTTTAGTTTATTGTGGTAAGTTACTTTAATTAATTAATTAATTATCATTAATAAACGAACCGTGTAAATATCAAATTCAAACAACCAAAAATAAGCCAACTAACAGAAAGGACAGACTGACAGAAATTGACAAATTACTCGATGCAGCTAATAATCATCTAATTTCCTTTAAGTTGGTCCGGTCATACGTATCAAAAAAATATTCAATAAAATTGCTGACTGTAAAGTTAACTGCAACTTAACTGCGGCAACTTTTCTTCACGCTCTAATAACATTGCAAACTGTAAAGCGGCCTTAAGGTGAAAACTTTTGTCATTCATTGAGAAGAAAAACCGACCACAAGTATTTTAAATTAAAATTTAGTGATCGCAACCTTTACCGATCACTCACCAGAGCGTTACAAGTAAACGAAAATAACATCATATTCAAACCTGTTAACACAAACAAAGTGTTACCGTCGATCGCACCCTTGTTCTTCACGTGTTGCGTGCTGTTCCTGCTTCCGTTACACTGCCGGACCCAGGCGGGGGTGTGTGGTATCGAGGGGGGAATGAGAGGGCGTGTCCGAACCGCCTCCTGCCCGCCTCCCGGGGCCTCCACATAAATCACTTGGTCTCCACGTCCAGCGGTCGCTGATAAATTAAACAATAATTTGCTCATAAATAAATAAGGCTCGTAGAGTGAGAGAGTATGGGAGGGGGGAATTGTGGTACTATTGTATCATAAAAAAATATAATAGAATAAATGTATGAGATTATTAATTTGCTTTTCTAATTTTTGACTACTGATGGGTTAGAAACCAACTTCTCAGTGGTTTTATAAACAAACTAGCGTGTACCCGCGACTTCGTTCGCGTCGAATTAATCATTTGTCATGGTGATGATAAAGCAAAGCAAAAATTTCCATTAACATACAAACTGGATACAATTTTTCTCACATTTATGTCAGCGTGAGAAAAACAATATGGTGATATTATTATATATAACTTGGTAATATTTGAGGGTAGTTTCATTCGTTGGAATTTGACTTTCGAAAAATCCGTTTGCCAAATATAAACTTTTTACGTCAAGCTATTTAAGCAGAATCGTGGTTAATCAATTGCCAACTTTCTGAAACACCTATATGATTTTTTTAAAAATTTCAATATATGTAAAAAAAAATAAATCCAAGCATTTTCCGAAAGACTAACCGTTTTTAAATAACAAATATTGCTTAATATTTGAGGGGCGTTTTCACACTCTTGGAATTTGAGATTCGAAACCCCTCCTTATCGAACTTGTACACCCCACCGTCAATCCGTTTGCCAAAATCAGCTTTAAACGTCAAGCAGTTTAAGCAGAATCGTGATTACTCAATGGTTATATTTATAAAACACCCTGTATACATTTAAAAAAAAATTAAAATATGTAAAACAACAAAATAAAATATACGTGTTTAAGAGTTATTTTTTTTTTTATTTTTAGTTTTAAATAAAAATATTCGAATGTTTGAGGGAATTGGTTTTCACCCTTAGAATTCGAGGATTTCAAAATCCTTTATCGAACCTCTACACTAAAGTCAATCCGTTTTCCAAAAATCGACTTTTTACGTCAAGCGTTTAAGCAGGATCGTGATTAATCCAATCATCAGATTTTCAAGGGAAACACCCTGTATACATTTTAAAAATCTGCGTATCTTAAAAACAAAAATAAAATATGCGTGTTTAAGCGTTTTTTGGAAACTTGACCGTCTTTAAATAAAAATATTGTAATATTTGGGGGCGTTTTCACCTGATGTTCTTCCCACCAACCTCTACACCCTAGAATCAGCCTGTATGCTAAAATTGAGCTGCTTACGTTTGAGTGGTTTGAGCAGGATCGTGATTAATCAGTATGTCAGTCACTAGGATTTTATATATTAGTATCTTTGAATAAAGAAGACTAGGAAGGAACATAATGCTATCCATGTATTCATGCATGGTGGGCGGAAAAAGGCACCATAAAAGCTCTCTAGGGTGGGGATCCTTGACAGTTCTGTTTAACGATTCATTTGATACATTTGAATTTGATTTGAAATTTGGTGGATTTGTCAGTCTTTATGGAGTTATTTTGTTATTTATTATTTATTCTACTACTGATAGTTGTATAAAGGTAGTAAATCTAGATGGAAATTGTGGCCAGAACTTAAATTAACAGTGACACTATCGCGATGTATCGAAAAAGACTCTAAAATAGTTGGTTGTGTAGCGTGCGGTAGATCTCGGCAAAAAGTGAGTGAAATAATGGAACAACTTTTCGCTAGTAAGTTGACTGCCATAATATACATACGTGTAGTAAACCGATCATTTATGAAATTCGCTAATTAACTAAATTATATATTTTTCTTGCATTTGGCACATTTATTACTTGTCAAAGATTAGATGTCAAGGAATTTAGATACGTTAATTTGATTACCTGCTTCAGTAGCGTATCAGATGTTTGTGTTAATAAATGCTTATTATAACTTATCTATTTTATTAAATTATATATTTTTTATAACAATTTTAATAACTACCAGCATTTATTCACAACCTAAAATAAAAAAAAAAAAATTATTGAGTCTACCCACGTCTACCCTACATCCCTACATCATAGTTTTACATTTTTAAAATAAAATTACAACGACACTGATAAACCGGAGTTTAAGTCAGCCATATTTGAGGCCCATCGCAGTGTACCTAAGATTTTTGATATGCTCCTTCCTTAGTCTTCTTATTCAAAGATTAGTATAGATAGTATAGATCTGAGTCATTGAAGTAAAAATATTTCACGTTTTAGGGGATGCATTTGTTGACTCCCACCATATAAATATTGTTCCGCGACAACAATCAAAAATTCTATGTCATCGACCAATTCAGAAGAATTGTCTCTGACAGGGCCGCGTTAAGGTGATTTGGTACCCTAGGCGCCATTTATTTTGCCGCCCCTTCAACTAATAAAATTCAAGTTTAAGTTTGTTATTTAAAAAATGCCGCCCCTTATCAGCCTTATTTTTTAATGGTGTAGTTTGAAATTCGAGAAGAAATATTTTTTTGGAAATAGATTTGTGGTGTCTAAAACGTTCTATATCTTTTTTCAATCTTTCTATAATTAGTGTTAAAGTTTTATATCAATTTTTTAGCAATTCGACGTCTAGCGACTGACCGCGTTAAAATTACCATCGATTGTCATTGCCCAATTCCCAGCCATCTTTGACCTTGACGCTGTTTTTCGATCATACGGTACCATGTTTACGAGCCTTACATAAAATCTGTTATAAACGTAAATACGTAAAGGCTGTTTTAATTTGAATATAGTATAATTTTATGTTTTAATTATGACAATATAATATCACCCCGGCGTTAAATTTTCTTAATCCCAAATCTCGCCTACGTGCGATAAATAAAAGGACGAAAACAAATTAGAGCCTCTAATTATAAAGAATATCGTACAATGGCTTCTTATGCGGGCTAAGATTAACAAAGTCTTATTTTAGAGTTTTAATTACATTTGTGCTACAAAAATTTGCATAAAAGCAGAGGCGTAACATTAATAACAACCAAGTGTGACAGAATATTAAATAAATGACTGTTAGTTGTTTGTACTAAATAGTATTAGTTTTGTTACTCTAAATTTTCATATTATTTGCCAATTTAAATAAATGATCTAAAGGGAAAAAGGCAATAAGCCAATAAAGGCATCAAATACAGGCCTGTTCCAATATTCTATGGACAGGAACTACGTATTTTGGAATCAAATAAGTTCATTGGATACAATTTACCTGTATAAAAACTTTAGCCGTTTGTCCGTTAGGGCATCAAACTTTCTCAAGATAACATTTTCAGATATTTTAAGAACCATTATTCCGATTTGATTGAAATTTTTGGCGGTGTCTATGTTTTTGCTTCAGTCTTTAACATTTTGACTTACACAAAATCAAGAAAAATTGAGAATGGTGAAAAACTACCCCACCTCTACATGAATTTTAGTACAAATGTTATCTAGGAAGTCAACTTCGGAAGAAAAAATATTCTTCCTAAATTATTTTTCCTCAAAAGTATGCGCGATGGCATTTTTGATTTGGTTTTGGATTTGGTGGCTTTTTACAAGAGACAAAATGTGTAGTAAATACTAGAAGGACCATTTTACGAAAAAAATCGGTTGTCGGTTGAGTTGGAAAATCTTTATACTAAAATTTATGTGGGTGTAGAATTAATTTTCACAAATACTTTCTTGATTTTTGTCCAAGTCCTAAATGTTAAAACACTGTAGATATTTCATCTCATTCAAATCAGGTGCTTTAATTTCAAATATCTGAAAAAAAAAATTGTGTTATTTTTTTTTTTTTTTTTTTTTTTTTTAAATGAAACACTATATAGAGGTAAATAGTACCAATAATTTATTCTGATTCAAATACACTGACTAATTCTATCCCACAAGTCTTCAGGACACTAATATATATCCATATTGTAATCATTGTCTCATTGGTATATCTACCGACGACAATGTGCAATGATGTTAGATCTAGAATGACCTCCATTGCCATGGCATCTGTGATGCAGATGCATGCCAGCCTCTAAACTTTGCACAGGTTTTGCGTTGCTGTATGTTGCTTTTAGTTTTGTGTACCAACAACTTCTCCACTCAGGTAATCATAGGGTCTTTGCTATCATGGTATACATGCAGCGCAAAATGTTAGGGAAATTTACAGTCCCATCTATTTTTCGCCAGTCTTCCGCATATCATGCTAAGAAAGCGTTTGGCTCTTTTCTTATATAGAGTCCATTTCACTAGTCCAAAAAGTAGCAAAAGAATAAGCGTTCGGCATTTAACGTTTTATGTAAAACTAGCTGAGGCATAAATGAAGAAGAAATAAAGGATTATACTATATCTGTATTGTAACACATTTTTTTTTTTTTTTTTTTTTTTAAGATTTTGATAGTTAAACATCAACAAATATTCCATATGTTTGGGTTAAATGTTTTCGAAAATAAAGCCATAATTTAAAATTCCGTTACAATACGGAAATAGATTCAAGTTTTGATTACAGTGATATATAGTTTATATGGTTTTGTAACAAATTGCTCGCTATTTTATTGCAAATGCTGAAACTTGTGTGTTTAGATTTTGGATGTGGCTTAACTCGACAGGATCGGGCTAAGCCTTGGGCGAATTTCTGTAATATAATATATATTTCCTTCGGCCACACACCCGCTATACCCGACCCCACAGAGGGCGACCAGAAAGTACAGCGTAATAACTAGTGATGCGGGAAAAACTGATTGATTTGAATAATCAGTACTCGGTATCAAGCGGTGCAATAACCGGTGATCCCTCGAGCGAAGAGCGAAATATCACTCGTATTTAAAATACGGTTTTACCCGTCGCTTGTTGTAACGCCAAGCGCCAAGCAGTATGTTGCGTGCGCAGGGCACATATTCTCGGTGAAACCGGAAATGACTCGTTTCACCGGAAATGACTACAACTTTTGATTTTTAAATGGTACCATCTGTATTTTTACTTTATTCGGTGAAAATGACACTCTGAATAGAATGACATCACATGTACACTTTTGAGATTTTCGCATATGGTTTGTTGAAATTGTAACATGCGGTTCCTTAACGACAATATGACTCGAAGTGCCAGAAGAGTGTATTGCTATCAAATTATTCGTAAAAATTATTTTTAGAAAATATGCTAATGAGCCCTCGTTCCATTTGAAAAATTGAGGATATGATCAAAAATACGATTTGGGCATCTTTTGAACCGGCCAGGACAAAGACACTAAAACGTTAGACGATCAAATCTATTTTCCAAGGCTCCTTGATTAAAAATTAGTAATTTTAACACAGCCTAGTTTTTAACACACTCTAGATTGAAATTCCAAATACAATTTGTTTTGAGCGAATATGTCAAAAGTTGACATATAGGTATCATTCCTATTTAGAATGTCATTTCCTATCGAATAAAATGCAAAAATACCGAGGGCGCCATTTAAAATCAAAAGTTGTAGTCATTTCCGGTGGAAACGGGAAGTGACAGAAAACAATTGAATACGTCAATCAATCCTAATTTATGTCATATACTAACATACCAAATTTTTTTTATTTTTTGTCTAAAAATAAAAAAGTTATAAATTGAGCCACTTTTGAGACGCGCGGTATATACGGCGTTGTATAAATTTACTACCTGCAATATATGTAGAAAATTTGCTCGGCTTTTTATCGGTATATCACACTAAAATCGGATTTCAATTTATCTCATTCTAGGATCGCTTGCGTTCGTCGCTTGGTACTCGTCACTTGCATCGTTCGTTCATAATCGAGCGATGTCAGTTATTACAATAATCAGTACTCGAGCGAATTTTCGCTCGAGTTGTATCTCATCGCTAGTAATAACTGCTAATATGTGGCTGGTTCTTAATATGCCTGTTGCACAGGAGTTTACTGTCCAGCGTTATTCCCAGATATTTGACTTCCTGTGATGGCGGTATTTCAGACTTCGCTTTCTGGAGAATGGAACTGGCGCGGATTTGTCTGAGTTGATGCTCAGCTCGACAGTCCCCTCACCTAACCTAACATCTATTCACTGCTCAATTTTTCTAAGGTAATATAATTTTTTTAATTGATTGAATTCAATTCAAAATTATGTTACCCACTAATTACTATTTATTTCGACGAACAACGTCTTAATTAATAATCTTAATTATTAATTTTAATATATTATTTAAACAAAATATCTGCTTAGAAACATTGCGAAACAAGTTCGTAACATTTTTTCTCAGTGCTATGGCATTTAGCTGCATATTTTTCTCAATTACAATAAATTAGCGTCATTGTATTCGACGTGTATAGCCGTTGTAAACGTACCGGGGGGCGCCACTGGTGATCGGTAAACGCCCCACGACGGCCCGAAACAAAAACTGTATTCGTAATTAACAGGAGGAACTTATAACTTAATTAGACGAACGCCGGTATTGTCTCAGTCGGCCGACCGACGTAAATTAATTAATTTCGCTACTTATTTACGAGCGGGATGTCGTAATTAAAACTTTAATTAAGGAGCTTGTTCCGGCAGGAAGAAAATCCGACCTGCCAAGATTGCGCTTTTATCGACGATGCGTAGATTCTTTTTGACATATACCCTATATATAACCCTATATTTATGGTGCTGTTGTTAAGAAAAGAATTGAATTGCAGCAAAGAAACACAGAACTAGATACATGAAAACTTAGGAATGGCAATCTTAAACTTGTTTGTATAGGTTGTTGCAAATTCGAGCTTCATCGTTGGGATAGAAGATAGAAGAGATACGAGGTCAGTTAAATGGAGGAAAGATGCGCGCAATTTGTTGCTAATCAATAAGTAAGTGTACCACCCTTTGATAGCACCACCACCCTTAAAGTTTAAAATTAAAATTTTTATATGAAAAAGTATGTAGTTTTTGAACAAAAACAAATATTCACGATTTTATTTTTATAACATACTAGCGTGTACCAGCTACTTCGTTCGCGTCGAATTAATCATTGTAATGGTGATGATAAAGTTATATAAATAATTATATAACTTGGTAATATTTGAGAGGTAGTTTCATTCCGTTGGAATTTGACTTTCGAAAAATCCGTTTGCAAAAATAAGCTTTTACGTCAAGCAGTTTAAGCAGAATCGTGGTTAATCAATTACCTAACTTTTGGAACATCCTGCATGATTTTTTAAAATTTCAAATATGTAAAAAACAAAACAAATTATGCGTATCCAAGCGTTTTCGAAAGACTAACCGTTTTAAATAACAAATATTGTAATATTTAAGGGGCGTTTTCACCCTCTTGGAATTTGAGATTCGAGAAACACCTCCTTATCGAACCTCAAACCCACAGTCAATCCGTTTGCCAAAATCAGCTTTAAACGTCAAGCAGTTTAAACGGAATCATGTGATTACTCAATGAGGTCATATGTTTATGGAAACACCCTGTATGCATTTTTAAAAATCTTAAAATATATAAAACAACAAAATAAAATATACGTGTTTAAGAGTTTTTTTTTTTTTTTTTTTACATTAAATAAAAATATTCTAATATTTGAGGGTGGTTTCACCTTAGAATTCGAAGAATTTTTTGTGTTATTATTTCTAATAAATTTGAAAGAGACGCGTCCAAGAAATGTTTCTTGGATAAATTTAGGTTAGTTAATCCAATACCGCGTAAAATATTTAGTGCTATATGTATATGACTAGTCTTTACTAGGCATTTTGAGGAATGACAACTAGGGATCATTCAGCGGTCTTTTTGCTGAAATGTACAGCAAATATCATCACTGTTTACCTAATATGCCTAATTCGGATTAGGCATTTTGCAGAGCGACTGAAAACAGATGGTTTGTAAAATTCCCTTCTTTTAAATAATACTCCAGACAAGAAAATTTCTAAAAGTTTTTAGTGTAAAATTTCCATCAGTCTACGATAATCTCTTTACAATTAGTCAATCTTTAAATTGAGTAAATCACAAAAAGAGAGTTCTACTATTACTACTCTGGCCTGTACACATCTGTTTCAATTTTCACACTAGATGAAAAAAGAAAATATCCCAGTTTTGCTCGTACATTTCCGCCACCACTTAAATAGACGAGCGTCGATTTTTCCACGGCTTTTCTCCTCGCTTTCCCCTTTTTTCCGGGGCGTTCGACGTCGGCCATTGTCATTGGCGCCGCCGCTGCATTTACTGGTAATGGCTTCCAGAAATTGCGGCATTAATCTTAGTCGGAGAGCCCTGTCAGGTAAAATATCTATCGGAGCTCAAACAACAATTTTGTTTTTATTAAATTATACGAGCGCGGTCATTTTTTATTCGGCCGGTACGGGTTTGGACAGCCATTACTAGCAGAGAAGGAACAATGTATAGACACGAAGATTGTTCATTTTTTAATCTAGAACGCTATAATAAATAGTGACAATATCGTAACATTGACTATACATGTCTGATCCAAAATATTGACTACATTACAAAGACAGGGTCTTCTGAGATTTTTATTCCAATTTTATTACAGAATATTTTTTTTTTTTGAGTAATAAGGGGTCAGTGTTGCCGACTTTCACCGAAATAGAATTTCCAACAAAGACGGTCAAAATTTCCTATTTTTTTCTAAAGATTCCACAAGTTCTCAAATCCTATATTAGTGTCGTCAACAAAATACGTAAAACAAATTTCGAAATATTTTCATTTTTTCTCGCTAAAAACCTCATAAGGCGTGTTTCTGGAATCAAAATGTACATATCATATCCCTAGAAATGTTGCACTTATTTAAAATTTACCATGTATTCGAGAAAAGGAGTACAAGAATAATGTCTGATGCTAACCGAAAACGTGTGGTAATGGCACAGATTATACAGATTATAAACTTTGTTTTTTTCTTTATTGTTTTCGTGGTTCCAATTTTCGGAATTGGGCACTAGTTAGGTTACTAGTGTGTTACTAGTTTGCGCACATATCACGCCCGCCCCTTGGCCTGTAAAATTATGCACAGCGCCTGACCGCACCCTGACCGGCACAGTTATTAGAGATATCGGAAAACCGAATGGCGTCATCCAGTATTTACGCGTACCTTATCATGCTTACGATATGCGCGAGTCAATTTTAACGCAACACCCGCTAATAACTTTACCGCCTGACGTAATTTGCATCAATTACACCAAGCGCTATTTCTAAATAACGTTTAAAAATTGCTTAAATGGGCCTGTGTGCAGATATTTGACAACCGGGGCCAGCCGGCGAGATCGCACTATTTTAGGTTGTTTGAATTGTTTTTGAATTATTACTGTAGTTTTATTAGGTAATTATAATAGCTGGGATTAGTTTAATTAAATAAATATGGCCCCAAAATATGGATTCACCTCTTCCAATATTACAGAACCTATAAAGGAGCTTAGGTTTACAGCAGATGACGACTTAGCCCTTCTAAGTTCTAAGAGAATTTGTTGCTTGTTGCTCTAAGCCCACTGGCAGACGTTGAACAATAAAGCACTGGAAATAAAGCACTTTAGCCCTTTAGTTTTAAAATACCTAGTAAACAAAACAATTTCAAGTTTTAAATTCAAAGTTAGGTTAAGTTTAAATGGCGGACGCGACGCGAACAGAATTCTTTTCGATCCGATAACTATAAATAGAAATGAAGAGGTGTACCATCTCACGTAAAGGAAATAACACCTGGCCTTAATAACGTCCATGCACGCTATTCGGTTTAGCGATATCTCTATTACGCTGTTTAATGTTATTTTACGCGAGTTTAATTTTACTTGTTTGCACATCGTCATAAAACAATTTTCGTACCACGAATTAGGGACAAATTTTTATCTGTATACTTATAGGATTCTTAATTTGTGGTAATAGTTTGAATTTAATTGAATTTGCTGAGAAACGATAACTACTTTTTACGAATAATACATGAATTTAGAATTTCCCACGAATGGCACGATGTTGGCATCACTGTAAGAAAACACTGCGAATTGTACGGCTTATTTTGTTTGTCCCTTTTGTTTCTATGTCTGTACCCACTCTCCTATCCCTGTCCCTGCACCAACTTGTGCAGGTTCTTAATAGGATAGGAGCATACTTCCCTCGATTCTAGCCTTGCTTTCCAAATAGAAAGTGTTGCTTGCGATCTAGAGCCTCGCAGTGACAATGCTCCGTTGTTGTTTCAGGGATAGTGATAGGCAAAACTGTTATTTTTAGATAACAGTTGAAACTGTTATAGTTATTTAAAACAGCTTAAAATAACAGCTTAAAAATAACAGGTTTTCTTTATTTTATTGCTAAATATCTGAAAGAATATGAGGCGGTCACCGCCAGGCGCATTAACGCAGTTGCAACAATGACGTGCTGGGTGGTAGTATTTCCGGGGTGTCATAACATTTCTAAATATCGATTGTTATCTAAAATGCCTCTCTAAAAACGGGGGTTGTTTACAAATATGCGCTGTTTACAAATTGCGATATAAAAAAGCCAAATGCCGCCACTCGTCTATATATTCCGATCTACCTACGCCCTACCCCTCGATCCGCGTAGATCCTGAGTTGCGTAGCAGTGTACAGAGTGCATCTCACTCGACGGGCGAGAGCTCTTCGTTATGATTTTACCATTTGCGGTCAAAAATAGCAATATAAGAAAATTTGTAGTATATTCTTCATAAGTAAACCAACTACACTAGAGTTCGAATTAATTTTACACTTAAACTAGCATGTACAGTTTGACAAATATAGGAAGAGACTTGGGGATAGCACGGTCGCGCACACGATAGAGAGAGAATGCATTCGGCGGAAGAGAGTGCAGTTACGCTACGAAAATCTGATTGAAGCAAATTTGTGGGATGTCCACTACGCATCGGGGGGCGTCTCTTAAATTATATTTCTCACGTCTCTAGCTATACTTGGTAAGTTGTACCCGCGACTTCGTTCGCATCAAATTAATAATTTAGCCAATGGTCATGATAAAGCAAAGCAAGAGTTTCCATTAACATACAAACTGGATAAAATTTTCTCACACATTTTGCCAAAATATGCTTTAAACGTCGAGCAGTTTTAAGCAGAATCGTGAATCAATTGCTCAACTTTTTAAGATTTACCCTGTATTATTTTTAAAAAATTTCAAAATATGTAAAAAACAAAATAAATTATGCGTGTCAATCGTTTTCCCGAAAAGATAACCGTTTTTAAATAATAAATATTATGTAATATTTGAGGGCGTTTCACCCTCTTGGGTGAGATTCGAGAAACCCTCCTTATCGCACCTCTACACCCCAGTCAATCCGTTTGCAAAAATCAACTTTAAACGTCAAGCAGTTTAAGCAGAATAGTGATTACTCAGTGGTCATATTTTATAAAGCTTGCCCTGTATATGTATTTTGTAAAATCTCAAAATATGTAAAACAACAAAATAAGAGAATATGCGTGTTTAGAGTTTTCGAAAAACTCACCAGTTTTTAAATAAAAATATTCTAATATTTGAGGTGGTTTCACCTTAATTTGAGTTTCGAAAAATCCATTCTTATCGAACCTCTATTGCCTCTACACCCTAAAGTCAATCCGTTTTCCAAAATCAGCTTTTTACGTCAAGGGCTTTTAAAGCGGGATCGTGATTAATCAATGACCAGATTTTCAAAAACACCCTGTATACATTTTAAAAAATCTTAAAATATTATTCTGAAAATTTTCAGAATAAATAAATACCCAAATATTGAAACTTAATAACAAAGTATTGAAACATACAGCGCCATAATATCTCGACCTCCATTCGTTATGCTCGTAACAGGTTGAAAACAATATGTATCTAAAACAACTGATGCGTTATTCTCAAACCTGTTTCAAACCTCCGATTATCTCGAACGCCGTTCTGTTATGCTCGTAACAGGTAAAAAACAACATAGCTAAAACAACTGATGCGTCATTCTCCAACCCGTTGCGAGCCTCCATCGACAATCGACCGATGCAGCAGCGTTATTTTCCCACTCCTGTTATCTCGACAGCCAGGCGTTATGCCGCAACTGTTTCAAAAAAGCTGCTTCTTTATATCCCTGTATTTTAAGCTGTTGTCAGCCCAACACGACGCGCCGCGCCGTAGCGCATACCTCCGTTGTCCGTTGTATCTCGCCGCCTGTATCGATGGTTGTGGAAATAATAGGTTTTCCATCCATACTAGTCTGATACTAGTTGTTTTGGAATTGCTTCGAACAGCACCGAATTTCGTGGCGGTGCAGAGCGTCGACTTCGTTTCACGAACACTCGATCTCTGCGTGTCGTTATTTTACATATGTTATTTTTTAAAAGCAGTAACGGTTGCGTTATGTTATTCCTAAATAATTGTTATAAAATAACAGATAGTTAAATAACAACCCATCACTATTTCAGGATAATTTTCCTTGAGTCTGTAGAAAAAATTCCTTGATACAGGTTCAGCTTCACTTTATTCCTACTAAACATTAACATTCTTTTGTAGTTTTTAGGTTAGATCCTTGGATGAAAGGCCTTTGTTATGGCTATGGCTGACATTCTGCTTTCCCCAGATCCAGAGTTAACTGCACTACGGGTTATACATTTGAGTATTTCCAGTACTGGCTCTGGACCAAGATCCTATCTTGGTCTAGAGTCAGTTAGCTGATCGTTGCCTTGCTAGTTCATCGGCTTTTCGTTGCCTTGGATGCCTCTGTGGCCCGGCACCCAGAATAATTTAATTCTGTTCCTTTCTGCCAGAGCCCATAGTTGACCCAGGCATTCCCAGACGAGTCTCGACGATACCTTTGGGCTCATAAGTTCATAAGTGTCGCCTGACTATCTGAGCATATATTGATGAGTAAGCTCTTCTGTTGCTTTCTTTCACGCATTGTAGAATGATGAAGATTTCTTTCTGGAATACGGTTGAGTATTTTAAGGAAAAAATTGCCTTTGATTTCCCCAAATCCAGTTCCTGTTCTGCAAGCGCTCTTTGATCTGTCTGTTTACCTGGTTGGATCCATCTGATTCATTATTGGGTCTCTGTCTATATTCCTCGATCCGTTTTGTTCACCTCGAATGTTTTGTGGTAGTGATAAAGAGAAGTCATTTGGTCCGATCTCATTTGAAGAAGTCCTGATAGAATCCCCAACTTTAAAGTGTCTTGTTTTGTCCTATTTCTCAGAGACAACACACTTTGTTGTCCATATAGAGAGCCATTCTTACCTCCGCCTGGATCACTATTACAGAATATGCGAGCGAACATTTAAAAAAATCGGCATCATAAAGTGCAGTTATTTGGAAACCGCCACTGTATAGATGTCAAACTAACCTAACTGTCAAGCATAAGCATTTCACCAGACAATACCAAATCACTATTTCAGAAAATATCAATTTATCTATACCGTAAAATATTTTTCATAGTGTTTGGATGTGCTGCGTCTAATTCTCCAATTTATTCCTTTTTAATGTAATCACCGAAAAAATTAATTTGTAATTAAGAAATGGCAGCGAGAGGCCATTAGAAATCATAATCGGTACTTGTGTAGCCGTTTCGTTTTTATTATACGATAGACCCTGGTCGTATTTTTCAGACGTATACATAAAAAGTTAAAAATTATAAATTGAAACGCGTAATAGACTATTGGATTCGTAGAAGAAACTGTGCAAGAATAAATGTTTAGAAACATTTAACGAGAAGATATTCTTCAATGATTGGTTAATCGGAAGTGTGGTACGTAGATTTTCGAAAAATATCTTAAATTTGAAATATCGTTCATTTTTTTTTATCAGCTTGTTTTATCATACATAGTGGTTGGATATAACGTGCGTTGAAATAATTTTTATTTTTTAGCTATATAGAAACCGAGGTTTAGTATGTTAAGTATATGACCATAAATTAGAATAATGAACCCGTATTCAATTATTGTTTTTGACCACTTCCTTTTTCACCGAAATGACTACAACCCTTTTGAATTTGGCAACCTGGTATTTTTTTTATTTATCGATAGAAAATGACACTCTGAATCGAATGATTTTTGACATATTCGCTCAAAACAAATTGTATTTTAAATTCAAATCTAGAGTGCCATGGCCTGTGTTAAAAACAATAATTTTCTTATATCCAAGGAGCCTTGAAAATAGAATTTGATAAGTCCCTACGATGTTTTTTAGTGAGTCTTGTCCTGGCCCGGTTAAAAGACTGCCAAATCGTACTTTTTGGATCCAATATCCCAACTTTTTCCCCCAAAAAAGGGGAAAGAAAGGAATGGTTCAGTAGCCATATTTGGAAAACAATTTTTTAACGAATAATTTGATACCACACACTTGTCACACTTGGTATTTCAATCCAAATTGTCGTTATGAATTTCAAATAAACCATATGCGGAAAATGTCAAAAGTTGACATACGATATGTCATCTATTCAGTGTCATTTTTCTATCGAGAATAAAGAAAAAATACCGAGAGTGCCCAGTTTAAATATAAAAAGTTGCTAATCATTTCGGGTGAAACCAGGAAGTTGACCGAAAAAAAATGAATATGAAAAATCCAATTCTGAATTTATGTCATATTTAACATACCAAATCTAGTTTTTTTTTTTTTTTTTTTTAAAAAGTTATAGGGGGGAACCATTTTTGAGACGCAACCAGTAGTTCGTCTAGGTTTCCCAAATGCTTTGCGATCTCTAGCCAATCTCCTCCATTGTCTTCCTGCTACTGTTATAACATCGTACATGGTATATACAGGTTGTATCGACAGTTATTTATAGGGGAACAGAATGTCAACACTGCCTATTGAGATTGCATGCATTATTGATTTTTTCTGCGACTCGTCCCGTCGCGTCGTCTATCGTCGGGCCGAGGTTGCCATATTTGCACATAGACAGCTTTTGCGCCAGAGTAATGAAACAAATAGCAAGCTGTATATCGTAATGTATATCGATGCATCTTTTTTTGGTCGGCCCACATGTCTTTTGGTTCCCCTTGGTTTTCATAATATGACTTTTTGGAGCCATCGGCATCGGTTTGGACCCTGTCGCGCAACAGGTCCCATTCATAGCCACTTCAGGCTTGCCACTCTTTTAACGGCATCTGTCTGTTTGTTTTTTCACGTATATGGCTGTTCCGTATTTCGTCTCTCATAGAGCTACAAATTATCATGATATATATCAATGATATATTATCCGATATACATTATATTTTTTATTTTTTTATTTTTTATCATGAATATATATATAATATATATATAATATATATAGTATATATATATATATATAAGAACAAATTTTACAGCTTAGGTAGTATTATAAAAAATATTTTTTGGCCTTTTAGCTGTGTATTTTTTTTTAAGTTTCCGAAAAATCGAAACAAGGAGGACACTTCTACGACATCGTCTGCTAGATATACGAAGAATTTTGCTTGACCGTATCCGTGAGAACCAGCCCCTGGACAGCCCACCTGATGAAAGGTAGGCCCAGAAACCGGTGTGGGAGTGGAGCTTGGTTCCGCCCTTTACGACAAGCAAAACCAATTTTTCCTTTATACTTTTTATTTTTTTTTTAAAAAATTTTTTCTCTACTTTCGATTTTTTCGAAATTAAAAAAAAATAATTTTTTAAATCAATAAAGGCAAGAAATATTTTTTATTAATATATATATATAATATATATATATATAATATATATATATATATATATATATATATATCATGTCCAAACCTGTTCCTCTATACTTTTCTATTTTACAGTGTGTATTAGTTGTGTATAAAGCATATATAGCAAACAGGTCACAGTCTACTGTAACACATCTAATATATTATAAGTTGCTGACTCTACACACTGCAATTATCAAACATTTTTTTTTTTTTATTAAAAATTAAAAAACCAAATATTTAACATACGGACTTTTGAATGCGGTTTAATATACGCCAGGCGCATTATGAATGAACCTATCTGGAAGATCATAAAATTTAAATGGCCTACAAAACAGAAACTTATATCCCAATTCACCAGTTGATATACATTTTTTATTTTTAATTATTTTTGATTTTTCCTTTTCACTTTATTAAGCTCAGATTTATGGTTCTAGCTAATCATTTAAATATTGTTAAAAATTTAAAAAAATGATTCTTTAGTGCTTTATAAATAAGCGATAACAATAATTAAACTTTTACTTACGTAATCGAGGGCGTGATTTTTAAATTCATTGTTGCCAACCATGGACAACTGGAATTTAAATTTCTTGCTGGGGACTCAGGTGGTAGCTCTGCTGTAAAAAATGTCAAGTTGCCACATTTATTTATTTATTTTATGACACTGTCATTCATTTTGACGCTTTAGTTTTGTATTACTAGTTTTGGGCTTAAATGAACTGTGTTGTTAAGCTTAAACATTACATTAAGCTTAAACACTTTTACTAGCAGACCTTGAAGTCGAACATTGTTCTTTTTAGAACCTCTTCTAGTGCGAAGTGTACAAGACAGCTTAATAGCCATTGCAAAAATCTCATCGCAACCTTATTAGAATTTTTTGAACGGGAAAGCGGTAGTAATGACCCTTTATGTCCCATAAGTGCTGTTCTGGAGGTGATTTTTGTTGATGTAAATAATAACTGATTATACATTTATAATTAATTTATGTTTGTTTCGTAAAATATTTTGATTAAAAGAAAATATGTAAAAGTGGGCAACGCTGTGCCGGTCAAGCTTAATGACGTGACTAAAAGTTTATTTGGTATGATCTATACATTTCCTACTAAGGAAAATAATGAAAAATGTATAAGACCAGAACTATTAATTTCGAAGAAAGATTTTAAGTTATGCAGGTGGCAAAAAATGCTAACAGGCGTCTGCTAGATTTTTTACAATTTTAATATTCTGTTCTAATATATAGTATTTCCAATATCGCATTTTAATTGTTTCCTTGTTAACAGCGCATTATTCGATTCAAATAAATTAATGTCAACGCTGCAGGATGACAATAAAATATCTTACAAGGTACTAAATTAGTGCGGCAATTCCGAAACCACATCTTCTCCGTCTTATCAACCCCCAAAATCTTCCGCGGTTGTTTGTTCGAAAATGTCCGAAACGACGAAAAAATTTTTCGATTTAAATTCAAATCCGCGCTGTCGCCCGCCGAATGAGTTATAATGATTTCCAGTGAAATCGGTGTGAAAAAACGCGCGCCATCCTTTATCCAAAGGCCGAAAGGGACGAGATGGGGCCCTAAAAAGCTGGCAAAACATCAATTTTCGACGATGTCCCGCTCGATAAGGCCCTATAGGGACGACCGTACCTGCTGGGGGCGTGCCTTTGAAGATATGAAGATACAACGAATCTTTACAGTCATTATGGCACAGGATATTTGTTATGGTTGGCTTTATGTTGGTGACGTTTTGAAAACCGGTAAACAAAAATGTTTCCGAATATCATACAGAGAAAAGCAAATTTCTAACCAAACCAGCTCCATATCAAATATTATATTTCCGATTTTATTTTACTTCATGTAGAATGTAGAATGTATGAGAAGGGGGTTAATCACCGCGACTTACAGATTTATTGTGCTCCCCCTTCTTGAGTTATAACGAGCTATAACTCATCATACAGTTTCAGGGCTTTGACAAGAGCCAGTATCTGCGATGGTTTTATAGAGGTTAGTTCTCCATTTCCGGATCAGTCGTACTCAAAGTTCATGGCACAAATGGTTGTCGTCTCGGCGTACTCAGTGATAAGTGATAAGTTATTCTGGTGTTTCTCCATTTTCCCCACACAATCTGCATTCGTCGTCTCTTCGCTTCAATCTGCTGAACGTATTCATGGGGAGCATCAAAGGGCAAGAGAGGGAGTGAGAACCTCTCACCTCTTCACCGGCAGGGAAAAAAAAGCCAAGATGGAAAGCCGTCCAACATCGGGAGGCAAACAGGGACGTATCACCAGCTTTGCCGCTATTGCTGGACAAGTGAAAATGGCGGTGCTGCCAAAGGATTTCCCAGAGATTGCTCTGACCACCGACAAGCAAACGTCTCCAGAAGAGGCACTACTGGACGAAGTAGTGGCGATCGGATGCAACACAACGATCTACAAAATGTGGGTCAGCTGCGTTTTGCGGGGATACACTTTCGGGTGGGCATGACCTCATAGATTGTGTATCTCAATAATTGGCGAATTGGTTGATGGAAATCGCACCTAAGCTTAAAAATTGGCAAGGGCCGGAACTGGTTGCAGTAAAGGGAGAAATATCCCTAAAGAGGCGGCAATAACGGTCTTTCTGCCGAGGAGCAAGGGGAGAGACACCACCTACCTGCTGAGCCTTATCCAAGGTCAGAACTTCAATGTAAGGACATCGAGTTGGCGAGTCATTAACTCGAGGGACGAGGGTCATGGTCAGGTCCTCACAATAAGAATTGACCTCAAATCCAAGGAGGCAATAGAGAAAGAGGAACATATCCTCTATTATAGATACGGGACAACACCGGTATCAGGTCTAAGGAGAGACCAAGTTAAAGAGGTGGAGAAAATGGAGACAGATTTTCCAGCCTCCACCTCACGGGTTCCTCAGCCGGAGGCAAGCCCCTCGACTGTGAAGAGCAGCACGGAGGGCCAAACTTCAACCGTAGAAGGGTGTGTACCCTCGGAGGAAGAACTGTTGTCAGAGGAGGATGGGAAATACCTTGTCCCCTCTACAACAGGGGTATGATGGATTATAGACTGTGTGATAGCTCAAGGAAGGGGGGCACAATAGATCTTTAAGGCCGCAGTGATTAACCCCCTCTTACTCATTCTACATTATCTATTAATCATGGGGAGACAGTGTTCTGTTAAAAACCATGTGACCATGTGAAGATTGTTCCTACTTAAATCAAACCACCCACCACCTCTTTACCTGTATACAAAAGTGCTTCGTTTGTCCGTTAGAGGGCCATCAATCAAGAATAAACCAGAACGTTAATTAATTTTAAAATTATTGATGATTTTAAAGTTTTATGAAGCTTATTGTCAAATATAATTTGTGGTACTAACGTAAAATTCCATATTTTCGCCTACTAGATTATTAAGAGCATAATAGATTTTATGCGCCTCCATAGCAGGTAGTAAATTTATACGACGTTATCCGTTGCGTATCTGAGTGACAACATTTTACGACCTACATTATCATCATCATCATTTAGCTTATACCGTCCACTGCTGAACAAAAGCCTCCCTTAACTCTATCAGGTACTGATTTCTTTCAAAAATCGACAACTATGAAACTATGAACCCTTCCTGGACACAAACGGTACATTGTGGGACAGGAAATTGTAGAGAGAAACAAGCCCTATAAGATAGGATACAACATTTTAATGAACAGTGCTTTCCATAAAATCAATAAAATGAGAAATATAGGAAATAATATACAGGTACTGATTTCTTTCGAAAATCGACAACTATGAAACTATGGACCCTTCCTGGACACAAACGGTACATTGTGAGACAGGAAATTGTAGAGAGAAACAAGCCCTATAACATAGGATACAACATTTTAATGAACAGTGCTTTCCATAAAATCAATAAAATGAAAAATATAGGAAATAATATACAGCATAAAATAATAAATTCAAGAAGAAGTGTCAAGTCAATGTTAAATTATGGAAACAGCGTGGCTGCCTGGGTAACTAATTTTCAGATATGGCGGCTGGGACATTTGACATGACATAGACATGACAATTTCAATTTTATGAAATTTATTTCCGTTTCCGGTTTTTAATGGCGGGCTTTTCAGGAGGTTTAAATGAGGGT
The DNA here is from genome assembly GCF_002938485.1 of Sitophilus oryzae. NCBI lineage: Eukaryota > Metazoa > Arthropoda > Insecta > Coleoptera > Curculionidae > Sitophilus > Sitophilus oryzae. The sequence continues at coordinate 114,587 of NW_022146713.1, read as the reverse complement.
TAATATACTTTTTACTCTTTCTAGTAGTAAATAATACAACAAAATTACTCAAAAATATTTATTTGGAATTTAGAACAATGTAAATATGCAAATCAACACAATTAAAGAGCTATAAACCAATAAACTACTGTATCAATATTAAATATTTAAATAATATCAGAGATGCTGTGTTAAAGCGAATTAGTAAAGTAACAGTGCATTGACTTACAGAAACTTGAAGATAAATAAATGTTTTCACAGCTTCACGGATAAATAACTGGAAGCAGGAAAAAGGCAACCGGAACCCACACAAAACCTGGAATCAAAAAAAATATGTAAAAAATATAAATATAGGTACCTACATAAGACTTTTGTGAATTAAATCAAACAGGACTTGAATGAAAATAAAATGAATAAAAAATATGATACATATACATCTAATACCTCATTTGTATTTTAAAAATAATCTACATACATAGATTTATAGCATTATTGCTATGAAAATACATAATAGGTACCTATGTGATATGTAATTACGCATTTCTGTTCATCTTGTAGAAATTTAACGTAGGCTAATAATAGTTCAATAATCATAATTTACCTTGTATAACTTGCTTTCAATTGCTCAAAATCACCGATCAGTCTTTAAAGTAGAGATACGGAAAAATCCTTGAAAGAATATCCCAAGATCCTTGGGTTTAAAGCTAAAAAAATATAAAAACAGTTAATATATTACCTATTTTTACCTATAATATGGCCCATACCTGCTACACGCCGAAACGTCGATTTCATCATTTTCTTCATGTAATTAATATCATATATACTTTATTAAAGTGTTAACAAGGAACTTTATATCAAAAAACATCTTTGTACTTATAAATTTCAGCCGAAATATCAGAAACAAACTTCCAATCAAATCTAAACGGCAAAAATTAAAATGGCGCCCGACCTTGCCAGAGGCCTCGGAGCTGACGCTGACAACACAGACAAAAGACAAAAAAGAACAGGACGCCGACGTGCATAAAATGTTCCGTAGCAGAAATTGACAGAAATCATATAGAAATATTCAGATTTTTGTCTAGGACAGTCTAGAAGGCCATGCTTTCTGCCTGGGTAGAACCGCGCCACAACTGTTTCCAATTATCCGGTTTACTGTCACCCCCCTGATATACAGGTACTGATTTCTTTCGAAAATCGATAACTATGAAACTATGAACCCTTCCTGGACACAAACGGTACATTGTGAGACAGGAAATTGTAGAGAGAAACAAGCCCTATAACATAGGATACAACATTTTAATCAACAGTGCTTTCCATAAAATCAATAAAATGAAAAATATAGGAAATAATATACAGGTACTGATTTCTTTCGAAAATCGACAACTATGAAACTATGAAGCCTTCCTGGACACAAACGGTACATTGTGAGACAGGAAATTGTAGAGAGAAACAAGCCCTATAACATAGGATACAACATTTTAATGAACAGTGCTTTCCATAAAATCAATAAAAAGAAAAATATAAGAAATAATATACAGGTACTGATTTCTTTCGAAAATCGACAACTATGAAACTATGAACCCTTCCTGGACACAAACGGTACATTGTGAGACAGGAAATTGTAGAGAGAAACAAGCCCTACAACATAGGATACAACATTTTAATGAACAGTGCAGCCATTTGTTTCTGAAGGTAGCGAGTAGATACTCATTTATGATCCCGATAGGTGAAAGATCTACTCAGGGATGCGCCCCTGCCTACATGAGCCTTGGTTTATCTCCTAATTCCATGCAAGTGGGAAACAAAGTCCCTATCCAAATCTGTCCAAATTTCCCTGTTTGTATCAAATCCAATCTTCCAAGACGTTTGGTCAACGTGGAAGATTATGGCTAAAAATCCCAAAGAAAGAAACATCGACATTGCTTTAAACTAAATCAAACATCAACTTACTGCTTGGCGTTCCGAGTACAACAAGCGACGGGCGAAAAACGGTATTTTTACGAGTGAAATTTCGCTCGATTATTAAAATCGCTTGAGACTCGAGTACTCGATTATTGAAATTAATCGGTGTTTCTCATCACTACTTGTGACGAAGACAGTAAGTCGATCATACATAAATAGTCTGTGAACTTAACGTAGCACTACAATCTTTGCCTTTGGGCAAATGTAAACCCCCTCTGGACATTTCTTCCCAAAAAAGACATACCTAGTTCATAATAGACTAACATTCTAGGGCGATAAATATCTGGAACTAGAGAAATTAAAACATATCCGGCCAGGAAGGATCCTTTGTAGAGGAAGCAAGCAAATTTTGAGGGCTACATCATTTACATCACAGAGGGTTAGAACAAAGGGCACACACAAGCCTACGTTTTTCATCAAAGGGTTCAGAAATCTTAAAAATACTTTACTATATTATACAATTTATCATTTTTTAAGTTGGTAACCGCTTGTAATCTTAAAATAATATTATTTTGAAAACAAGACGTAGTGGATTTAATTGGATGTAGTATAAACTGAAACCTAATTACTAAATGAAACCCAACACAGACCGTTTTAGTAATACCAGTCCATAACTACTTAAAAATATTTATAAACCAGGTAACTTTATCTCCCTCCGACGCTATTAAGGTTCTGTTTTAAAACCACACAATGGCTGTTTTCGGTGACACAGCCCGATATTTATGATACCTTACCCGAAATTGTCCCATCATTTATCCCTCTGAGCTTGTTCCTTCTTTCCTTCCAACATTAGTTTAACTTCGGCTCGTTTGTGATAAAGATCTCCTGATCTTTCTGTATATATGCCCACAAAAATGGTAATTTTCTAAATATAATCTTTCCGTACGAGAAAAATGAATTTTATTTTATTGAAATGTAAAAAATAAGGCGTGTTCTACGTTCAGGCTATATCGTAAAGTATTTTATTTGTGTAGTTCTCTGTTTATAGGTAGGTTGGATTGGTTTGTTGTTTTTTTACAAAGTTTGCGTTATCGTAAAATCACGGTTCAAACATATCCGATGTCCTGCTGGTCAATTAAACTACTTCACTAAGATTTTTTTCATTTTTGTATATACGATTATTTTTGTATATACGAGGCTTTGGGTTTTATTATGTTATAATGCAGAATCTGTGATTAGGGAGCTACTAAGCTTAAAACATCGCGGATTGATCAAATATATATTAAACTGTAATGGGCCTGTTGTTGTTGAAAATAGGAAAGAGTAGGTACTTAAACTCATATGAACTTTTATTCCTCAAAAGCTGCCTTCTTTGGATAGGAGCAGTTGTTTCCTGACCAGGTTATGTTCTTAACTTCCAGCAAAAGATTTGAAGACCGTCTTAATGTCATATTGTTTGGCTATTCGCCTGATCTTTTCTGATGTTCCTTTTGCATATGAAATAGTCAAGAGAGAAAGATTTGGGAAAGAACTTCAGGCTGGTGGACTAATGAGTCTGTTACAGTTCGATATACCTTTGTCTACGGATTTTTCAGAGTAACCATTTTGATTCGTTTTAATATTATTTAATTCAGCATTAAATGTTATTTAGTCGCTGCATGCCTATATGGTGTTTTTGTTTGATGTTGCTTGAGGATGGTTTGAGAGAAAACTTAAATACTGCCACATTATATGTCGATTTTCTATGCGCAGAAGCGTTAGTAGATCTTCCATTTCTACTAATCAAAAGATCTAGAACCGATAGACAGAGGTTTTGCTCATTCTCAATCGTAAATTTGATAGAGTCAATTTTTGATGATTCAGAAACGAATCCAAAAGTCTACCGGTTCCATTCCAGTTTATAAAAGTATCGTAAATATACAGGGTGGTCCAAACTATATAAGTAACGTCAATATTTGGATAAAAATTGATGTTTGGGAGTTTTTGACATGAAAAATTTGATCTTGATGTCAATATATAACTTTTTATCTGTACCTGTATAAAACCACTGACTGAAAAAATATACATTTCCGTGATTTTCTACGTAAAAAATGTCTCTTGGTAAAAATCGCTACCAGCAACCGTTCTCAAGATATTTAGAATGGAAATGTCAATAGATGTCATTTATTGACAAAAAATAAACACGATAAGTAAGATAGTCATTTGACTAAAATAATGAATTTGGAAAGTTTTATTTTTTAATTAATCATAAATTTTTCTGCGAAAAAATGGCGATGGACCAGTTTCTATTGAACTTTTGGCACAAAAACATTTCAAATTTGTGATTTGTCTAATAACTATTTAGTCAATATGTTCAATTTATGTCAATTATGGTATTGAATATCTGGTATTGAAAATTTCGATTCCAAATATCTCGAGAAGTATTACTCGTAGCAATTTTTTACTAAGAGACCTTTTGTACATAAAAAGCGTCGTAAATGTATATTTTTTACTCAGTAGTTTTATACAGGTACTGACAAAGAGTTGGTGGCGTGGCGCCCTCTACAAATAGGAGTCATATTGACATCAAAATCAAATGTCTCATGTCAAAAAAACTCACAGACACCAATTTTCATCCAAATATTGACGTTACTTCAGAAATTATTTGAAAAAAATCGTAATAAAAATGAAAGTTCTACACCCTGTATCTCCGAAAGTATGTAAGCATTTTAGGACATACATTTATACGAACATTTTTTACTTATTTTTAGCTGCAGAATATGCTGCCGAAGTTTCCGGAATACAGTTCGGGCCACCCTGTATATGCCAGCATACTGATAGTGAATAATTGAACCGAAACAATGGGTAAGTCAAAATAAATAAAGACAAGGAAGTTCAAAATTCTTTTAGTTTCAATTCTGAATCATTGTCTACTACATTCAAAGAATGGTTTTTAGATTGCTTCTGGGTTTATAGTTTTAGAGAAACTTCTTAGACTCATTTTCAGTCACTAGATCCACAATGTATACTCCTTGGTACCTTCCTGTCTTTGACATATATGAAAAGAACTGGTCATTAGCACAGCTAATCTATTTTCGATATGAAAATAATTTACTTCAGATATCAGATATTATATAGATACTAGAACATTGTATAGATACTGATGTATTATCTATAGATACTTTGGGGTTGGATGCAATCAAGTGTGACGTTGTCCACTGAGGTCGCGAGCTTTGGTATGTGTGGTATATTTATAAGTGGTGGCAATATTGTAATTTCTATACTAGGATTGGCAATAATTGACTTCGTAAGTTCCAGCACATTTTTCGTATAGGGCGCATATTCTAACCGATATTTCTCCAACTTTAAAACGCAACAACTCCCTATCCCCCATATCGAATACCTACAAAGCCATCATTTCATTGGAGAATTACGTTCTTACTTACTTAATAACAGAATTTAAGTACTTTGTGTTGTGACGGTTTTATTGAATTTATTGAAAATTCTCCGTTTTAACGACGTTATGAATTCGAGTCGTCGGAACGGTTCGTAATTTTCTAGAAGAATTTCGCCATAAAAGTTTTTGTTTTTATGCACTTTATCGACTGAGGGATGGGCGAATGGAGGCAGGGCAGCGCCGTCGGGGGGTAAGGGGGACGGATTAATATCGAAAAATACGATCGATAGCGCCGCGCCGGCCGGTGAGAAATCCAAGCGGATTACAGGAGGTAGCTTGGGTTTTGGGTACCTTCTAGGTCGTTTAAGAAGAGAAAGAAGTTCTATCGGTCATGTAATAACACAGGCCGACATGATTTTTGTAACACGAGTCAGTTGCAGAATTCCTTCATAAAAATATGCTTCTAATAACAGAAAAAATACTCCTGAAGCTCCTACACGTACCACTTTTCAGTTGCCTAATTACGCCTCTTTTTTGCAGGTAGTCAATTTTATAGATGTCAGGTATTAAGTCTAGGTAGATTCACGTTTTACATACAGGTAAATTTTATGATGGGATGATTGAAAGGGACGCATTTTGTGCACTATAATATATTGTGAAAAACATAAGAGTTCAGTTTTCAGTTGATTTTCGACGTGAGTTGTTCTATGCGTGTAGATAAATAAGTACGAAAATGTCAAGTCAAACGCGCCGCAGTTGTAAAGTGTCTCCTGATCGATTTTGTTACATTTGTGGAGAATTTATGAATTTGCAATCACAAGCCAGACCATTTTCTGAAAATGTGAAGAAAGCCTACTTCAAGTATTTTGGAGTTTTGGTTGGAGATCAAGACAAGCAGTGGGCTCCTCATGTGTGCTGCGTTACTTGTAGCGTGTCGCTTGTGCAGTGGATGAAAGGGAAGAGGAAAAAATGCCATTTGCGGTTCCAATGGTATGGCGAGAACCAACTAACCATTTTGACGATTGCTATTTTTGCCTGACGAAAACTGAAGGTTTTTCCAAAAAACAAAAGCACAAGATCGAGTATCCCAATTTGCCGTCTGCCATACGACCTGTTCTTCATGGTGCAGATCTCCCAGTGCCGATCGCGCCCTTAGACTGGCAAGGTATTGTTTTGGAAGATAAGGAAGATATTGAATCAAACAGCTCTGGAGACCAGTGTACTGATCCTACCTTTACCCCAGAGGGCGGTTCCGACAAGCCACATTTGATTGTTCAAAGCGAGTTGAATGACTTAGTGCGTGACTTGGGGTTATCAAAGCAGCAGTCAGAACTTCTTGGATCCCGGCTTAAGGAATGGAATCTGTTAGCCAATGAAACAAAAATCACCACTTTTAGAAAAAGAAATGCTCCGTTCTCTGCATTCTACAGTATGGAGGATTCGTTGTGTGCATGTACTGATATCGATGGCTTAATGCAGGAACTTTCTATAGAACATTCTCCCTGTGAGTGGCGCTTATTCATAGATTCGTCGAAATATAGCCTAAAAGCTGTGTTATTGCATAACGGAAATTTAAAACCCTCTATACCAGTTGCCCATTCAGTGACAATGAAGGAAACTTATGAAAATATGCGCATGCTTTTAGATAGAATCAACTACAACAGGTATAAATGGCAGATATGTGGGGACTTGAAAGTTATAGGAATTTTAGTGGGACTTCAGGGAGGATTTACAAAATATTGCTGTTTTCTTTGTTTGTGGGACAGTCGTGCAGTAAATCATCATTATGTACAGAAAATTTGGCCAGAAAGAAGTGAATTTCAACCGGGTTCCCAAAATGTCAAGTATATCCCTCTTGTAGACCCCAAAGACGTCCTCCTGCCTCCTCTTCATATCAAACTTGGCCTCATGAAAAACTTCGTGAAAGCTATGAATAAAGAAGGTGATGGATTTAAATACCTAAGGCAAGTCTTTCCCCAGTTGAGTGATGCCAAATTGAAAGAGGGTATTTTTATTGGACCACAAATCAGGAAATTGTTGGACGACACAAATTTCACAGACACGCTTACCAGGCAGGAACTCAGAGCATGGACCTCATTTGTTAGTGTAGTGAGGGGATTTTTGGGAAACAATAAGGATGCGAACTACGAACAATTGGTTAATGAGCTTTTAGATGCTTATAAATCGCTTGGTGCCCGAATGTCTTTAAAAATTCACTTTCTCCATTCTCATTTGTCATTTTTCCCTGAAAATATGGGTGCTGTCAGTGATGAGCAAGGTGAGAGATTCCATCAAGACATAAGGACAATGGAAATTCGTTATCAAGGACGATGGGATCCAGCCATGATGGGTGATTACTGTTGGTTTTTGAAGAGAGAAGACGCGGTCCCTCATAAAAGGAAAAAGTAAAAGTTTTTGTTTATGTTTTGATCTCGTTTCGATTGTTTTTGTACTTTTTAGGTATAAGTAATGTTTGAGGAGTGTAAACTATAAAATATAATCGGTATATAGGCTTAAGAAGTTCTTAAATCATGTTTTGAATAGCTATCTTAATATATTGAATATTGTAATATTGAATGATGTTTTATTAATGTAACAAAAAAACCTTACGTGTTACGACTTTTTTTTTGCCACTTTCGTGATTAGATAGGTTCATTCTACCACAATATCCTATTGAGCTTTGTGTTACATCGAAAAAATTTTTTTTTGTCGGCCTGTGTAATAGGCGATTTGTGTACGGCCAGCGTTAGTGGGTTTATAAGTGGTTGCAAAATTGCTAAAATTTCCATGTAGAATGTTTAGGAGGAGAGTTAATCACTGCGACCTTACATGTCTACTGTGTGTTCCCCTTTCTTGAGTTATAACGAGTTATAACTCATCATACAGTCTCAGCGCTTTAACAAAAGCCAGTATCTGAGACGGCTCTACAGAGGCCAGCTCTCCATCCTCGACATCAGCCGTACCAAAGTTCATGGCACGAATGGTCGTCGTCTCGGCGCACTCAGTGATAAGGTGTTCTGGTGTTTCTTTTCCCACATAATCTGCATTCGTCGTTTGTTTCTCAGCTTCAACCTACTGGAAGTGTTCGTTGAGGAGACAGTGTCCTGTTAGAAACCCCGTGACAATTGAAGATTGTTTTTACTTAAACCAAAGGAAAACCTTTGATTTTTTTCTCGGTCGTAAGTTCCTGAGGAACTGTTTTTCGATTATCTTAGACCGTTGGAGGACACCCATTCCAAGTTACGGATGGAGTCTTCCAGATTCTTCAGTTCCGCTTTCAGTTGGTTCCCGTTTGGAAAACAGAACGGTTCTGGTCCAGTTAGTGAAGTGTTCGCTCCTTCTCTAGCTAGATCATTTGCTTTTTCATTGCCTTCTATCTCTTGGTGAGCAGGTACCCAGAGTAGGAAGACTTTATTTTCTTTGCCTAATTTGTGGATCTTCTCTAGGGATTCTTTAACCAACTTCGAATTGATGGTTACTGAGTTGATCGCGTTTAGTGCTGCTTGACTATCGGATAGGATGATCTACATGTTTCCTAGTGACTGGCTTGCTTTAATTATTGGAGAAATCGTAGAGCATTCTAAATATTAGAATATTTTTCTAAATTTTTAAAATCTTATAATAAATATCTATTATTTGAAGCGGTTTCGAGGTAACATACCTACAATCCTTAAACGTGAAAGTAAGAACCCATATATAATATAATTTAAAAATACTGAAACCATATTTTACGTTTGATATTTGAGCTGATAAGATCACCGATAAATTAACAGACCTAGAAACAGTACGTTCGACTTTTTCCTTTTACGATTTTAGTTGTTGGTGAGAAACTGACATTTAATTACCATCTTACGCAACTTATACGTGAGAAAGCCCGCTAATCCGCCACTGCCTTTATGCGATTTTAAGACTGCCCGTTTACCGGCGACGTCGCCATCTTTATAACTAGGATTACTTTATTGCCAATGTCAGATCGAAGACGAAATAATCATTTGTCACGACCGACGATGGTCATATTTGATGCGTAAACCCCAGTTTACATCCGATGATTTATGGTATGGCAGCGTTTAATATATGATTTTGACCGGCGTAGATATTTATGCGTAATTAAGAAGTTATGCGTTGAATTAATAAAAGATTGAACTGTTTAAAGGTAAATTACGAGTTAGATTATTAGAAAGTATCTTTGCTAATCATTTATTTTCTGTTAGGAAAAATAGAGTAGAGTATCTTAGTTAACGTCTCCTTTTTGCTGCTATAAGGCTAATCTGGGCTCGAATTCTGTAACTTTTAAACACATTAAAATTAAACGGCTATCCTTATCTGACACACTTAGCGTCTTTACCAAAGACATCTAAATAAAGGGAGATAAAACAATTTACATTTTATCGCGATCACGAACCGTGTTCCGCAAAAATCGGTGATGACAGATTTACGCGGTATATGTGATAGAATACGGTTCGAGTTCCAAATGTTATTATTGTTATTAATGTATTTTGGGTACCTATAGAAACGTTAAACTAAATATTTGTTTAGGTGTATAACTTTAATTAATATACATAGATTGTGCCAGGATTATACCTTTGAAATTTTAGTTTTCTAATTCAATTATATTAGGGAAATTACAATGATAACTAGCAGCATCGCTGTGGATTCATCTTTACTAAGAAATTGTCGAAATCTGTAGGAATTACGCTGACATTTGACGTTTTCATTTGTTTTCATTCAACTTATATTTGACAGGGCGCGGTTGTGAGTTTTCTGCGGTAGTTGAAAGTTTTTGCAGCGTTTGAACAATTTTTTTCTAATAATTATTAGTGTTTATTGCAAAGAAAACTATTTAAAGTAGTTTTTAACTATCTACGATGGTTCGCCAGTGCATAGTTTGTAAAAAGGTGGAGAATAGTCCAGTGGATTATTCTAATCCGGAATTGATATTTCGACTGTAAGTGTCATTACGTTCTTATTATTACTTTAATTACGGTAGTCGGTATTTTCAATCTCTTCTCAACATTCCTAGTTTCCTACACTGCTTTTCACTTACAGGTATTTACACCATTAACTCGACGCGTTGTTATATTGATCGTTTGGAGTACCTGTATTGAAAAATATGTTAAGTAGAGGCGCGGGTTATTTGTCAAAAGCGTTCCCTGCACTCCGCGGCGATCGGACGCTAGAAAAATCTCCGACCATCAGTCAAACGCGCCATTTGACTTTCAAATCGTCGTGGATGACGAATGGATGCTGTTCGACGATCCTTTCATAATTAATATACTTCTTTGGAAGTGGCGAGGTAGTTTTAAGGCTCTAAAAAGTAGGTATCCATAGAAGCAAGAAGATATAATGCTGTTGAGTCTTCGCTCCGATTTGATGCAGACAAAAACAATTTATATGACAATACGTATATCAATACAATTTTCTTGTTTTAAAATAAAAATTTAGTATCGCAACTATTATATACAACCACGTATACAAAGTGTGCCATACAGGAGATGAAAAAATAAAAATCGGATTTTTTTAAATACATAATAATATTTAAAGAGAAAACTGCTCTTGAAATTACTCTATTGACGGCTCGTAAGTAAAAAATGTGTAATAAGTAAAGAATAACAAAATCGATTTTTTTGAAAAGATATACAGGGCGAGTCTTAAGTAAGATCCAGTGGTTCTCAAAATTTAAGCAAAAAATATTTTTATTTGGAAAATTTTAAAGTAAAATAACTCCGTTATTTTGGAGTTATTTGAAAAACGGTAAAAAGAAAATATGTTTCTTTTATTGAGTTCTACCAGCTCTGAAAATATTTGCACTTATTCAAGACTCGCCCTGTATAATATTGAGAAAATCGACAATTGCAAACTTTCATAAGAAATACGAGTAGCTCTAAAACATAGTTTAAATAGTGCATTTGTAAGGTTCACTAGCTCTACCCATAAAGAGGTAAACAATCATTTAAATCAATGTATGAACGATTCGAGGTGTAACGCGAACGAAGTCGCGGGAAAAAGCTAGTTACCTATAATATGATTTTATTAGATTTTCAATCTAAACAAGGATATATTTTACTCTATATAATCTAAAGGTGAGTTTAGATAGAACACAACGAATAACAAGCAGGAAGAAAATTGTATCAAACATCACAGCACCGGAACACATGGACGCAAATCAATGAAGAATATTCAAGAGAGACCTCACCTTAATTTACAGTAGAGTGTAAAGTTGCAGATAATAATGATGACAGATCGACAAACTTATTTAATATAATTCGAACAGCACAAGTTTTCTGGTGAGTTAATATATCTTATTCTTACACCCACCAAATTAAATTCATCCCAAACAACAGGAAAAAATCCGCGATTTGACTTTCAAATCGGGACCGGGACTAGATATTTGGTTAGGCGCGCCAGTAAATCAACTTCTACGCCGGGCAGGACCGATAAAATTAAAGGGATAATCGTGAAGGGGTTAGGAACCGGGGTTCCACAAATCACCGGCCGCTGTTTTACGACTGTTCGCCGCGGGTACCGCTACGGGGCACCCGCTCCTCTCAACAAATACTGCATCAATCTTTTTTGTTTATATTTCTATGGGACCTCTGGGTCCCTTTTCTAATAAACCTAATGTGTTTTTGGGGCTTGGAACTTATTAAGGTTAATTTATAAAAAGTAATTAATTCGGAACCCTGCGAGGTTCGGATGGGTTGCTTACTGGCAGACTGTCTACCGTTTTATTCAACTATAAAAACCTTTTTTGTATATCTATTTATGTTTTTTTTTTCTTATGCACCCTAAAATGGCTTATATGAGATGTGTTTTATTTATGGTAGGACTATCGTTAAGATTGTGTGGATCTTTACTAAAGAAACAACTATCAAAATATAATATCACAACTATCAAAAAAAATTATTAAAAGACTAGCGTGTACCCGCGACTTCGTTCGCGTTGAATTAATCATTTGTAATGGTGATGATAAAGCAAAGCAAGAATTTCCAATAACATACAAACCGGATAAAATTTTTCTCACATTTATGTCAGCATGAGAAAAAACAATATGACGATATTATTATATAACTTGTTGTAGTTTCATCCTGTTGGAATTTGACTTTCAAAAATCCGTTTGCCAAAAATAAGCTTTTTACGTCAAGCAGTTTAAGCAGAATCGTGGTTAATCAATTACCCAACTTTTTGGAACACCCTGAATGATTTTTAAAAAATTTCAAAATATGTAAAAAAAACAAAATAAATCGTGTCCAAGCGTTTTCCCGAAAGACTAACCGTTTTTTAAATAACAAATATTGTAATATTTGAGAGGCGTTTTCACCCTCTTGGAATTTGATATTCGAGAGACCCCTCCTTATCGAACCTCTACACCCCACAGTCAATCCGTTTGTCAAAAATCAGCTTTAAATGTCAAGCAGTTTAAGCAGAATCGTGATTACTCAATGGTCATATTTTATGAAACACCCTGTATAAATTTTTAAAAAATCTTCAAATATATAAAACAACAAAATAAAATATACGTGTTTAAGAGTTTTTCCAAAAAACTCACCGGTTTTTAAATAAAAAATATTCTAATATCTTAGGGGTGGTTTCACCCTCTTAGAATTTGAGTTTCGGAAAATCTCTTTTTATCGAACCTCTATACACCCTAAACTCAATCCGTTCTCCAAAAATTAGCTTTTTACGTCAAGCGCTTTAAGCAGGGTCGTGATTAATCAATGACCAGATTTTTTGAAACACCCTGTATACATTTTTAAAAAATCTTTCTTAAAATATGCAAAAAAAACAAAATAAAATATACGTGTTTAAGCGTTTTTTCGGAAACTTGGCCGGTTTTTAATTAAAAATATTGTAATATTTGAGGGGTGGTTTCACTCTTTTGGAACTGGAATTTCGAAAAATCCCTTCTTATCGAACCTCTACACACTAGAATCAACCTGTATGCCAAAAATTGAGCTTCTTACGTTGAGTGGTTTGAGCAGGATCGTGATTAATCTGTGAGTCACTTAAGGATTTTATATATTAGTATAGATTGTAAAAAAAAATAAATAAATTCAAAAAAATGATGAATAAAAATGCGTAAACGTTTTCAGTAAAATAATTAGGTAGATATATTCCGAGTTGTCAGAAATATATAACTTCAGCCTGTATGTAATCCAGTATACCATACTAAATAATTTCAGACAAATTTAACCTTCTTGATCTCGATGGCATAAAATAAACTCCAGTTAGTGAATCATATCGTCTTTTTCTTGCCAAAGTCAGGCTTAATAAACCATTTTCAGTTGCAAGTGCTTTAAGCAGTTCGTTATAAATTTGTATCCGAGACAGGGTACTTGGTTTGTGCTCGTATTTATTTAATGGTAGTATTTACGACTAGCTTTGTGTGGTATAATAGCTGAAAGAAATAAATCAGTTTTTTTCTGATTTAAACTATTTTGGAAATAAAGTTCTTTCTTGTTAAAATAGTGTTTGTTTGTTGTGTGCTGTGTGTTATTTATAAAATGGACAAAAGCAGAAACATTTTAATCCGAATTTCCCTGTCCTGTGGTGACGCGTTGTTTAATATTTTGGCATAATTTCTGCATAACTTTAAGTGCAGCAAATTAGAGTATCATATTTTATTAAAAAAAACTTGAAGCCTCGTCTTCTAAAAGTAGCATGTGGCTTAAGTATGAGAGTTTTCCGATGCTTTGCAATACTTAGAAAGTCTCTCTCACCTCAGCTTTTCCTAAGATTTCATTGTTCCAAACATGATGAGTCCATGACATTCGGATTATTCTTTGTAGTGTCCATATTTCAAATGCTGCAATTCTATTTAATGTTATAAATAAATAAATGCCTTTATTGTCAAAAAAAATTTCAATTTGTAGACAAAGGTAAACTAAACAAACAAAGTAAACAAACAAACAAACAAAAGATAATACAAAACATTATACAAATAATATTGTCAGTCTTATTGTTTAAAATAAACATTTAAAAATGTTTACAATGTCAAACAATAAAAAAATAAAAATAATATTCAAAAATATTTAGTTAGTTTATAGTAAATATCACTGACCTCTAAATAAATTTATTTTGATGTCATTAGTAAATATGGCAATAGCAAACATTGGACCAGTGTTTACAAGATCAAATTCGATTATCTATACTAATATATAAAATTCTTAAGTGACTGACATACTGATTAATCACGATCCTGCTCAAACCACTCTACGTAATAAGCTCAATTTTGGCATACAGATTGATTCTAGGGTGTAGAGGTTCGATAAGAAGGGATTTTTCGAAATTCCAGTTCCAAGAGGGTGAAACCGCCCCTCAAATGTTACAATATTTTTTATTTAAAAAACGGTCAAGTTTCCGAAAGAACGCTTAAGCACGTAAATTTTATTTTGTTTTTTTACATATTTTAAGATTTTTTAAAAATGTATACAGGGTGTTTCGAAAAATCTGGTCATCGATTAATCACGATCCTGCAGTATAAAATGAGATTATATCAAGTCTGGAAATTACAAAATTTTCGTTTAACATTTCAAAATCAAAATTCGGAAACTGTTAAACTATTAAGATTATGAAAATTTTTGAAATTTTTGCTATAAAATGTGTTGTGTTTTTAATGTATGAATTTTCTGAATGTTATTTTTATTTGTGGTAGACAATGCTTTAGTATTGAAACTAAAAAAAAATCGACTGTTTTAACTTCCACATGTGTAAGTTAAAATAAATAAACACAATGGAAGTTCGAAATCCTTTTATTTTCATATTTTATCTTAGTTCTAGTCTAAGGTATAATCATAATAAACCAAAGTGAACGTTACTTAAACAACAAAAACCATTTCGACGGTTATTCTCTACCCTTCGAAATAATAGCGTCGCAGTCACCTTACGTCAACGAATTTGCTTGTTAAATTCGATTTAAACATGCAATTACGTCCCAATATCTCCCCGAGACGTCGACTTTTCGATTCAGAGAAATCGCGAAGCTCAGACAATGAGCTGAAAAGAAATTGGCGCATTACAATACATGTTACCCTCGAGCGAGTCCTTTATTCTAGAAGGGATAATTAAAGGAGAGGAAGTCAAATCGCACGTGTAACTTCCGGTTAGATAGTCTTCCCCTCCTCTGCGATCGAAATTATCGCAATCTTACACTCGTGAGAATTGGAGTTGCTTTTGGAAGGGCCCGCTTGACTTTTTGTTGTCGCGCGACTACAATAATGTCGGCCCTTCGGGAGGTGTACGTTGTCGTTCTTTAGTTCTTGTTCGGTAAGTTCGCTTAGCGATTGTTTGATAACCGTCAAGTGGATGAAGGGAAAAAAGCGCTGTTTGTCGTTAAAAGTTCGGTCCATTGTGATGCAGTTTTAAGAACACTAGAAAAGGATATTTTGGCTAAATATTTGTAATGCCAATTTGCCTTTTTTGTTAAATGATAGATTGTAGATTGTATGGGAAGGGAGAATAAGAAAGTTATAACTCATTATACAGTCTCAAGGCTTTGACAAAACCCAGTATCTGAGAACGTTTTACAGAGATTAGTTCTCCATCTCATTCACTGTTTCCACTTTTTTTTTGTCTAGCCATTTTCCCTACAGAATCTGCATTCGCCGTTGTTTCTTAACTTCAATCTACTGAGCTGTTCATTGAGGAGACAATGTGCTGTTAAAAAAAACCCTGATAATCCGGTGATTGTTCTTACTTAAATCAAGGTAAATCTTGACATTTTTTCAATCGCAAGTAAAGAAATTTCTGAAAAATTTCTTCGAGTGTATAGACCGTTGGTAGTAGAGGTGGAAATTCTAGTTCCTTGGGAGAAACTACTTCTTTAGTTCTAGTTCCTTTAGAGGAATAGTTCCTTGAACTATGTCTTTAGTTCACATTAGTTCCCGACTAAGATTTACATCTCCGTTGCTTGTTCATGTTCGTTATAAGTCAGAACTATCTACAGTATGATCTGTATAATTTTTATAATGTACTAAATATAACGAGACGTGTAATTGCATATGTTTAAAACATATACCTAGGTAAGTTTTATGGCAAATAAAAACAAAAATTAAGAAAGAAACTCAGATCAGAGTTTAAAAACTCGATCATAAATCAATTGGAGCAAATAATAAAATATTGACACATGTGTAGGTGAAAGGAAATTATATTTAAGAAGGTGAAGTTTTCTCTCTTATTTAAGAAAAACTGCATTTTTCCTCACTTCAAGCTTTTTGTTTTTGTCTAAAAAATCAGAACTACGACTTCGTTTTATAAGATATGTATTTCTTAATTTTAAGGACATAAGTGAAACATTGCCATAAAATGTTCAAAGAAGAAACTAAAAATTAAAAACAGTATCTACGGCAATTTTCTGTGGTAATTACGCCAGCCGCGACAATAGACAAGGCCGGATTCATCGCCTTGTATTATATCTCGGATCTGCCGACTAAATAGATTCCCTTGAACTAGTCTTTTAACTAGTTCCTCTAGTTCCTCTCAGTCCTTTCGGCCCAGGACTGGTAACTAGTGGTGGGATAACTCGAGCGAAATTTCGCTCGAAACTGGAGTGCTCGATTATTAAAATGCATGGGTTTTTTCTATTACTACCCGTAACATACGGCTGGCACTCCCCACTCCCATCTACCATCGGGTAACGATCGCGTTGGCCGATCCGTACGTGAACTAGCCTTTTATTTAGTTCCTCAAGTTCCTCTCGGTCCAGGACCGATAACATACGGCTGGTACTCCTCAGTCCCGCCTAGCATCGGGGTATGATAGCGCGTGCCGATCCGGCGCCGTCGTATATTATTATATATCGGTCCCCGGAATAGGTCCTGAGGAACTAGTCCTTTGAGAAACCTGAAACTAGCTCCTTTCGTTCCGGGATCGGAATAGTTCATTGGAACTATTTCGTTCACGAACTACACATCTCTAGTTGGAAGATTCCCATTCAGGTTGCGCGTGGAGTCTTAAGGGTTCTGATTTTAAGGGATATTCTTATTTAAATAATGACACATGGAAGAAACTTATATATACTTAGCTTCATTACTTATTAGATAATTAACTACTTTAACTGATTTTTCAATTCATACGAACAAAAGCAACTAAAGAAACAAACTCAGTGCAATTTTTTTCTCCGCATAGATATCCATTTCCTTTCCTTCCAATTAATCCACTTATACTTCCTTTCGCCGAGCTCACGGACAAACACTGGCAAATTGGACACAATCGCGTCTAATTAATAAAAATGAAACGGCTAAATTGGACGAAAACAGACGCGCACCGGAGATGGCATCTAATGCTTTCTTCCTTTGTGGGGGGGATAGGTCGGTCCGTCGTTGCGATAACGCGATTAATTAGAGATAGAGGGGCACGCTAATGGACCGCTCGGCGGGGACGCAATTGGCCTTTCAATTATTGCCCGCAAATGGGTCGTTGTTGTTAGGGGGACTATTCGGTTTGGATGTAGTTGTTGGGAATGATTTGCGCCAGCGGTCTATGTTTTTGTTGGTCTTTTTTATACGGAAAAATCAGATCATTTGGTTTAAATGAAATAACGAGCATTAGACGTCCGAATAAAGGTTGATTGTCACTATACCTTCCGTATCATGAAAATGACAATTCCAATCCAGTCAATATACAGAGAGGAGTAAGACAGGGATGTGTGCTGTCTCCTTCGTTCTTCTGAGGCGATTTTTCGGGAAGCTTTCTCTTCAACAGATTGCGGTATTAAAGTCAACGGCGAAGTCATTAACAACATTAGATTTGTCGATGACACAGTTCTTATTGCCGACTCTAATACTGGTCTTCAGCGTTTAGTGGAACGACTTGAAGGCTCCTGTAAGAAATACGGGATGAAGATCAATTCCTCTAAAATTAAAGTCATGGTATTTGGAAAGAACCAAAATGTACCAATTCCTATTAAAATAGAGGGCAATACCTTAGAACGGGTCTACAAGTTCAAATATTTGGGGTCCTGGATACCTAGTTAACACCTTGAACAACGACGTGGAAATAAAAACCAGAATAGAACAAGCGAGAAATGCATTTTAAAAATGAAGAACGTCTTCCAGAACCCCAGATTGGACCTTGAGTTGAGAACTAGGCTCGTTAAGTGTTATGTTTGGTCAATCCTATTATACGGAGCAGAAACATGGACACTGAAAGTTCAAGAGATGAATCGCCTCGTATCGTTCGAAACATGGATATATCGAAGAATGCTTAAAATTCCATGGACAGCCCATATCACAAATACCGAAGTCTACAACAGAACAGGCAGAGAAAGAGAATTGCTCAATATAATAAAAATAGGAAAAACATCATACTTAGGGCATATATTGAATATTATATCATCTATATGAATAGGACAAATGCACACTATCCGTTCCGTTTCCCTTCCGTTCCATATTCTTTCTTCCTATACATTTTCATATCGGAAACAGCGTTGTCAAGTTCTTACATTTGTACCAGCTCTGTTAACGTTTTGCTGATATTTATTCGTTCTTTCACCTCTTAAATCTATTACCTTTTTCAAAAGATAATTTTTTTTACAATAAAACGTCATTTTCACAACTGATACAGAACGGCACCTTACGTATAGCGTCAATACAATAAAAAATACGGAACGGATATGGAATGGATACGGAATGGAAACGGAAGGTATATTCGTAGTGAGAATCAACCTTAAGAGTGATTATGTGCTATGTATGACCCGTCCTGTTTTGTATGGTGCGGAAATATGGTCTTTTTAGAACCTCTTTTAGTGCGAAGTGTATACAAGGTAGCTTAACAGCCGTAAAAAACTCATCGCGACTTTATTAGAATATTTTGAACGGGAAAGCGATAGTAATGGCCTTTTATGCCCCTTAAGTGCTGTTAAGGGTGTGAGTTTTGTTGATGATAAATAATAACTGTTTATATATTTATAGTTCATTTATTTTTGATTCCTAAAATATTTTGATTAAAAGAAAATATGTAAAAGTGGGCAACGCTGTGCCGGTCAAGCTTAATCACGTGGCTAAAAGTTTATTTGATATGAAATCCCCAAAAATGAACTATCCCCTATATAGCCTTTGGCGGTATGTTTTCTTTCCCTCCTTTAACAAACCCATTATTGGTGTGTATCATCCTCTAACATCATTAGATTATATTGGATTATATGGATTCGGTTTGTTCATTTTGTCGCTAACTCTATTTTCTTCTAATAAACAAACTAATTTATTTTGTGTAGTGTAGATGTGATATGTGGGATGTTGCAGGAAAATTAAGTAACTTAGACGGTTCAGTTATTACATTTTATTAGGGGAAAAAACTTCATCAACCAGCCTGTCATCAAATCTTTCCACTCTTCTCGGTCCTGTACCACTTGGATCCAGTTTCCCCTAAATCTTCTTCTTAAGTCATCTGACCATCTTGTCGGAGGTCTGCCTCTGCTTCTGAGAACATCCAGTGTTGGCCGCCATTCTAGTTTTAGCTTGGTCCATCTATCGTCCGTTCTTCTGACAATATACCCAGCCCATCAGTTCCATTTGAGTTTTATACAGGTACGAACGAAAAGTTATTATTCTTCAATACAGTTGAAACACATTTAGTTGGTGGCCCCCAAAAATAGCAGTGATATTGATATCAAAATCAAATTTCTCATGTCAAAAAACTCCCAGACACCAATTATCATCCAAATATTGACGTTACTTCAGAAATTATTTGGAAAAACTCGAAATAAAAATAAAACTTCTACACCCTGTATCTCCGAAATTAAGTAATTTAGGACATACATTTATACGAACTTTTTTACTTATTTTTAACTGCAGAATATGCTGCCGAAGTTTCCGAAATACAGTTCGGACCACCCTGTAGATTACTGCTCTTAATTTAATAAGATACGATATTCACTTCCTTGATATAATTACTAAAATTCATAAAGTATTAATTACCTTATTGTAAATGTTATTTACAAGATTAGTTAGGAATATTAAGCCAATGTAAACTAATATGCTAAATCTGTATATAAAAATTTATTGTTCATATAACAAACTAAAAAGAAACTTTGAAGTATTCTATAAAACGTCCTATAATAATTGGCTAGACGCAAACAGAAAAAGCAAAACATACTTTTTTAGAGTTTTTAAAAGTTTTTTAAGAGTTCGCATATTTTTATAATATATATAAACGTTTTTGTCCGAGACAAAAACATTTTTGACTAGAACACTTTCCGTTTTCTGTGTGCGTTCAGTCTTAGTCTTGATAATTATCTGACAATATTTTATATGAAATAACAAATAAGTAAGATCATACTTCAGAGACAATAAATCACAAATTGTTTAATCGGCTGCATCGTACGAATTCAATGGAGATAAGAATCTGGGACGTAGCAGAGTGTGCTTTTCATACCTGGTTAACTTCTTTACGAGATCTTTGTATACGTTTAATATATCGGCGTGTAAAAAATGGTCCTGGATAAGCGGCTTAAACGTTTCGGGTTCGGTATCGCTCCCATCTTAAGCTGGCTTAAGTTGGTCGGTTGATTGAGACGATATACGAGCTCAGACATTTGTTGATATTAGGAGCTCTATGATTTTTGTGCGATATCACGATTATCTAATAAAGTTATCATATCAAGATATAATCTATAATAAAAGCATGTAACTACTTGTGAAATACTTATGCATTTTTTGTATGTATTCATGTATTTTTACATATTTATTTATAGATTGTATACAACGATATGCTCGGTAAATAAATAAGTATGTGCTCAATTTAAATAAATTAGAAATTAAAGAAAAAAATAAAAGAAGCAGACCGATTCTTGAACAACATGAAATCACATCAATTTACCAAAATTTTCATAAAATTTATTTTATTACTGTAACAGTAAGTGTTCTGAATATATTATTAAAAAATTGGATATTAAAAGAAAAAGAAGGCATTTAAAATAGAAGAAAATGGATAGCCTGGAAACTAGAAACTAGTTTGGTGTAAGTAGGTACCTATAGAAGGTAGAAATCTATTTCAATCTATATCATCTATTCTTCTACACTCATGGTAACAAATAATTATACAAATAATGTTAATTTGACATTTGCCTGATATTTTTTATTATTGGACATTTTATTATTTTTATTGTTTATTTGTACCGCCTCCTTATTTAGTTATCTTAATTTCTCTTATTTTAGTTATTTAATTTTTGTTTTCTTTATTTTCACTATTCTAATTTTATTTGCTATATTAATTAAGCACAGTTTTTACTTTTTTTTAATATTATTATTAAATTATATACGTTGGTATCTACATTTATGTATGTTATAGTTATTTTCTGTTATCTATATATTTTTACTGTACTATTGTAATTTTATTTGTTGCTTATTTACTGTTAAACGTAATTTTATAATAGAACATTTTTAATTTTTGTTATTCATTTATACTTTTATTTTTATTATTTTGTATTTTTATTCGTGTTTAAACTTGTTCTTTCCTTTTGTTTTTCTTTTAATTCAATAATGTATATTTTAATTTTCGTTTTTCATGTTTCTGTCAAACTTTTTAAGATGTCATACAGTAGAGTCTAGATATCTTTTAATCAAAAATATTTTATATTATTTTATTTTTATTTTATTAAATTATTTAAGAAAAATACCTAGGTACACTTTTAAGCATTTAGGTATATTGGTGGCAATTGTTTAAAATTTGATTTAATTAAATTTAAATTTAGAGAAATTATATAACTGATTTGCTTAACTAAATATATCTGGGAAAAATGTAAGAAAACAAAGCAACTTAAAGTTTTTATTTCTTAAAAGAATACTGAAAAACTAAAAATTATACTCATATTTTTATTTTTACCATTTTTTTTCTTGATTATAAATTTTTAGTTTTGTTTTATATTATTTTTGTTCATTTTAGTATTTATTTTTAGATATTCAATATTATTTTTTTCATGATTTATTTTTTTTTGTTTTATATGATTTTAAACATTTTTCATGTAATTTGAAAATTTAATAATTTGGATTCCTAATGCAGAAAAATAAAGATTACCATATTTTTTTATTTTCAAAACTAAAGAAACGAAGCAAACAGAGAGAAACAGTAATTAAAGCATTTTATCATATTGTAGATATTTTAGTATCTTATAGGTAAACTAGATATTGGATATTAAAAAATCGATTAGCATAATACTTGAAGATATGAAACCTCAATAGATCTATTCCAAGGCATTTGAGTATTCTACCAGTATATTCAACCTCTTTAAAAGTAAATGGAAATTATTATTTATAGATCGTTACGTAAACGATATCTCTTTTTCTATCTTATTAGAAAATAATTAAATTAATAATTCATCCGGTACGCCTGAATTAATATCACGAACCGAGTCCAACTTAACCATTAAAACAAGCTCCGCTCAATGCCGCATCTCGCATTCCGTCCCCTAATTACCCAATTAGTCAGGACCGTTCCTCCGCTTCTCCACGTCTTAACGCTAAAACGAAACAGGAAAAAAACAACAGGAGAAACATCACACCGAAATATCAACAAGTCGCCACGCAGAACGTGTTTTCGTCGCACACCCCCCGCAGCCATTGGCCCAGCTTGAACCAACCGAAACGTCCAATCGGCTGTCTCCCCCCGTGAGCGCCAATGCCAGGGGTCCTGCGTGCACCCAATCGCACAGCGGCCCCGCCCAAGCTCACCGTGATGATCGCAGCACGATTCTCGGCTCCCAACAAGCACTCAGTCATGCTGCGTACACAGCACGAAAGCAGTTGTTGTCCGATGGGCTACAGTTAGTTATTTTGATTTTCAGTAGCACTTTTCCGGGTTGATACAAGTAGATGACGTATATTTTTGAGATTTTTAGTGATGATATGAGTGGACTTTGAGATAAAGTGCGTGAATTCGGGAGTGCTAGACAATGATTAACGCGTTTATGGACTCTGGACACCATCATCTTAGTGCGTATGGGTTGAAAATGTCGCCTGGACATAATGGTGGAGGTGCAACGATACCGGCGCCTCACCAGAATCCGGCGGCGGCGATGACGGCTCCGGATGTGGGTCCCGGAGCGCAAAACCACCACTTCCAAGCGAATTATGGACATATGGGTCATTTAAACCCTCACCCCGGTTACGCGGCTAGAGATTTCCTCCTCCGACGCGATCATCATGACTTTCCCACCGCCCAAACCGCTCCTAGTGACTCTATGTTGTTCCATCATCACTCGGAGATGCCTCCGCATCACAACCTGCACCTAGCTCCTCACCACCAAGTGCTCTACTCACGGACTGATCACCACGCGGCCTATCACGCTCAGCCTAACCCCCAGTACATTAACCATCACGCTATGGCGATGCCTCACCATCCCGGCAACCTCCACGGAGGTTTTTTCAAGTATATGAGGCCGATCAAGCAAGAGATGCAGTGTTTGTGGATAGATCCTGATCAGCCACCCCCTAAAAAGATTTGCGGGAAGCATTTTACGACCATGGCGGAGATTGTAGGGCATTTGGGGGTGGAGCATGTGGGGGACCGGAAATAACGAACCACGCGTGCTACTGGCAGAACTGTTCGCGGAACGGGAGGCCGTTCAAGGCGAAATATAAGCTGGTGAACCATATCAGGGTGCACACGGGGGAGAAGCCTTTTCATTGTCCGTTTCCAGGGTGTGGAAAGGTGTTTGCGAGGAGTGAGAACCTCAAGATACATAAAAGGACGCATACAGGTGAGAGCATGTAGCAAAATAGAATGAAAGATAAAATGACAGACATTAAAATTGAGTCTTTCGATTCCTGTGTTGTTCTGCTAAGGATTTTCAGTAAATCTTGAAGTTAACATATTGAAGATAGTAATAAAACCCCTCAATTTTCTTTTATATGTTAGGTATGACATTAACTGAATATTATCATACGATTCATATTTTGTTTATAAGATGATAATGCTAGAAATAATATGTAAATAATTTAATAATAATTTTTTTTCAAACGTCACAAATAATTTTTTAAACAATTTCAAACGTTCCAAATAATGTAAAAATATTTAAAAGTAATACCTTGTATGTAATTATATATCGAAAAACTATGGTTACGCACGTTGTGAATAAAATAGAATTACAAAGATAGTACCTATACCCTTCAAATAAAATGTATAAGTTCAACAATAGTTATTATCCATCAACTCTATACAAAAGAATAATTATAATTAATTTAATTTAAGTTTTTTTTATTTATATTTCATAAAATTATAATAACAATACTTTTTTAGTCACATCGACATCACAAATTTCAATACTGTTTTCCGTTTACAAAAAATATGATAACAATTTAATTTTTCCAATGTATTAAATCAAAGATTGATGAATGGCTAGATACAATTGAAATATGAATATATTATGTACCTATTATCTTTTAGAGGTACTACAGTACTACAGAACGCTTTTATAAGTAGAGTACCTACATAAAACAGTTAATTTTTCTTAAAAAATATCTTACGATAATGAGAAATATCCTATATTGTTAAAATTTGTATTCAATAAATAGAAAATACATTATATTGTAAAAAAATAACAATTCTCCTGTATTTTCCAACAAGAAATGACTTTGACAATTTGTAATGTACCAACACATTTATGGCCTTTTATTGTTACGGATTTCCTTCTTGTTGAAAATAGATTATAATAATTAATCTTCAATATACTTCCATATTTCATTAATGCAGAAATACGAAACATGTGCAGATAAATAACAAGCTGTTAATAATGAAGAAAAAAATATTAAATGTTGATATTTAATATTCATTTTTTAACAATTAATTTAAATTAATATTTTGATTTACGTTCAACGGATACCTATAGACTTATGAGAAGGATGTAACATTGACGGCTTGTCATATAAGGAATATTTATATGAGTTTTTATTCTTTTTCGTTAAGGTTATTTGATCTTGGAATATTTTTGCGTTTACAGGAAATCAGGCTATTTATGGAACTCTAATATAGCTAATTTTGTTTACTGGAACTAAAAAAGAACAATTAATACAAATTATAGCATAATCTACAAATTATAGTATACCGCATACGTAGAACATCGGTAGTCCAAATCAGTTATTTTCTATGTTGAACATCGACAGTCCAAATGGATTAGAGTTCTGACATAAATTTGATGCAAAATTGATATGTTTAAGTTACATTCTTTTATCTTTATAATTTTTCTGGTATGTGAATACATACTCTAAAATAAGTATATTTTGTTTGTTGAATATTGGAAGTCCAAATTAATTAGACATGATACAAAATTAACTATTTTGAGTGGCGTCCTTTTGTCTCTATTATAGTTGAATAGTCGACAGTCCATGTAAGTTAAATCTCTGATAAACGATGTAAAATTATTTTTTATGCGGTATTCTTTTATCTCTATTATCTTTCTGGTATATAAATTCAAAAAGAAATATATTTCGTATATTGAACATTGACAGTCCAAATGAGATTGATGAATTTCTGACATAAATATGATACAAAATTGACATTATTAAGTTATATTTTTTAATCTTTATAATTTTCTTGTTTTGTAAATACTCTAAATGAAATATTTTGTTTGTTGAATATCGACAGTCCACTTTAGTTAAATCTTTGATATGAAAATGATGTAAAATTATCTTTTTTCAGTGGTTTTTGTTTTAACTTTATAATCTATCTGGTATGAAAATTCTCTAAAAGAAATATACTTTGTTGAATATCGACAGTCCAAAATAATTAGGCCTTAGGTATACTCTTATCTCTAATATATTCGTGGTATGTAAATTCGAAAATAAATATATTTTGTGTGTTGAATAATCGACAGTCCAAATTAGTTAAAAAATCTCTGATATTAAAACTGTAAAATGGAAAAATAACTTTTTTGAGTGGTACTTTTATCTTTATCATATTTCTGGTATTTAAATTTAATCAGAAACATATTGTGTGTTGAACATCGACAGTCTAAGTGAGTGAGACTTCTGACATTAATATGATACAAAATTGACATTATTAATTTATATTCTTTAATTTTTATAATCTTCTTGTTTTATAAATACTTTAAAAGAAATATATTTTGTGTGTTGAACATCGACAGTCCAAATTAGTGAGACGTATATGTCATGAATATGATACAAAATTAACTGTTTCGAGTGGTACCTACCTATTGTTTTATTTCTCTTATCTTTGTGTTATGGAAATTCAAAAATAAATATATTTTGTGTGTTGAATAATTGACAGTCCAAATTAGTTAAAAAATCTCTGATATTAAAACTGTAAAATGGAAAAATAACTTTTTTGAGTGGTACTTTTATCTTTATCATATTTCTGGTATTTAAATTTAATGAGAAACACATTGTGTGTTGAACATCGACAGTCCAAGTGAGTGAGACTTCTGACATGAATATGATACAAAATTGACATTATTAATTTATATTCTTTAATTTTTATAATCTTCTTGTTTTATAAATACTTTAAAAGAAATATATTTTGTGTGTTGAACATCGACAGTCCAAATTAGTGAGACGTATATGTCATGAATATGATACAAAATTAACTGTTTCGAGTGGTATCTACCTATTGTTTTATTTCTCTTATCTTTGTGTTATGGAAATTCAAAAATAAATATATTTTGTGTGTTGAATAATCGACAATCCAAATAAATTAAAGATCTGATATGAAAAGGATGTAAAATTAACTTTTTTGATTGGTATTCATTTATCTCTATTTTTCTGGTATGTAAATTCTAAAAGAAATATATTTTGTTTGTTCAATATCGACAGTCCAAAATAGTTAGACGTGTGACATAAATATGATTCAAAGTAACTATTTTGTATGGCATTCCTTCATCTCTAATTTGTGGTATGGTAAATTCAAAAATAAGTATATTTTGTGTGTTGAACAATCAACAGTCCAATTAGTTAGATATCTGCTTTGAAAACGATGTAAAATTAACTTTTTTGCGTGGTATTCATTTATCTCTATTACCTTTCTGGTATGTAAATTCAAAAAGAAATATATTTTGTTTGTTGAATATCGACAGTCCAAAATAGTTAGACGTCTGACATAAATTCGATTGAAAATTAACTATCTTGTGTGGCATTCTTTTATCTCTAATATATTTGTGGTATGTAAATTGAAAAATAAGTATATTTTGTGTGTTGAATAATCGATAGTCCAAATAAATTAAATCTCTGATATGAAAAGGATGTAAAATTAACTTTTTTGATTGGTATTCATTTATCTCTATTTTTTTGGTATGTAAATTCAAAAAGAAATATATTTTTTGTTCAATATCGACAGTCCAAAACAGTTAGACGTCTAACATAAATACGATTCAAAATTAACTATTTTGTGTGGCATTCTTTTATCTCTAATTTGTGGTATGGTAAATTAAAAAATAAGTATATTTTGTGTGTTGAACAATCGACAGTCCAAATTAGTTAGATCTCTAGAAAACTATGTAAAATTAACTTTTTTAGTGATATTCTTATTATCTTTATCATCTTACCGTTATGTAAATTCAAAAAGAAATATATTTTGTGTATTGAATATTGGAGGGGGGGGGGGCTTGTTAGACGTCTGACATAAATACGATTCAAAATTAACTATTTTGGGTGATAGTCTTTTATCTCTAATATATTTGTGGTAAGTATGTTTTGTGTGTGTGAATAATCGACAGTCCAAATTAGTTAGATCTCTGACATGAAAACTATATAAAATTAACTTTTTAGTGGTATATTCTTTTATCTTTATCATCTATCCGTATGTAAATTCAAAAAGAAATATATTTTGTGTATTGAATATTGGAGGGGGGGGGGGCTTGAAATGTTTTGAGTGGCCTTCTCTTCCCGGTACGTAATTAAAAAATACATAGATTTTTGGTATTGAACATCGACAGTCCAAAATAACTTAGAACCTCTTGACATGAATACGATGCAAAGTCCGCGGGATTCTTTTAATACAAACAAATCGAATTTATCACGCAATCCTTCTCCTAATTGCCGGAGGTAGATATAACTTTCACACACGACAGAAGACCGTAGAGTATAAATAATTGCGATCGAGTCGTTCCTTGTAATATATAGCGCGATTTAATTTGCTATTTTCGTTTAACTCACGCGAAATTTTTCTAGAACCACTCGATATATTAACGTTGCGCGGCTTATGTGACGTGTGTGCACTATGGCTGCGATTAGTCGCGGTTATCAGAGCTATTAATTTATTTTGGATGAGAAATTTGTCGAGGGAGAATGTTGCGAATGGGAGAAAGGGAAATTCAATCGAAAGTTCAGTGTTTTATCTTTAATTAACTCGTTTATTTACTTACAAAAATATAAAGAAATACTGGAGATCAAAAAAAATATATAAATAGCATTAGAGAGACCATATTATGATAATTTTTTTTATATTTCAAGAAGATATGAATGTTGAAAATAAGGGGTATATGGTTTTCTCTTCAAAAAACTTTTATGAGTATTTCGCCAGTTACACTGTAAGAAAATCTACAAAATAAAATAGTTATTATTTTGCAAACACTGATGCGTTAATCTAGGGTTGCCAACTTTCAAAATTAAAAATAAAGGACGCGAGTGTAAAAAAAACGGGACAGGCGAAAAAATTTTTAAAACTCAAACGTCAAAAATTTACGCAAAAGTTATGTAAACGTTATACAGATAATGGCCTTTTTTGCTTTCTTAGCGCATCTACCAATATTTCTTATACGCAAGTAAATATTTTTTTTCTGTATGAAGGAGTGGAGCTAGCAAAAGACATACTGTTGCCAGATTAGCAATTTTATTAAGCATTGTTTCTATAAATGATAATTTTTTAGATTTTGAGTTTCGTGTGAAAAAAAGAGGACTTTTTCGATGCGTCAGAGAAAAGAGGACAGTGCGTTCAAAAAAGAGGACTGTTCTCTGAAATAGAGGACGGTTGGCAACCCTATACGTTAATCCAACAGAGACCAGCTTGTCAGCAGTTATTTACTAATAAACAAATTTGTCTAACGGACAAAAAAATGCTTAACGTTTCGGGAAGTATATCTCTTCCCGTCGTCCGAAACAAAAAGACACAAAGAAACAAAGAAAAAACTATTTAAAATATCTAAATACAATACTAAATGCTATTCAAGAACAACATTTCAACAGATACGTCTATAAAAACCGTTGACGTTCTGTTAAAATGACATTACGTCAAGTTAAACTTTGCTATGACTTTAAAATTAACAATAACGAGGTTAAAACAAAAAGTCTGAAGCTTTCTGTGTAATTATTTTTTAGTTTGTTTTTAATTTTTACTTGTTATGTTTATAATAGGTATGGTATAAAAAAAATCCCCAAGCTATACTTATGCCGATAAATTTATATAAACTACATATTATCAAAAATTGTCCTGGTACTACGATCATTTAAACGAAAATCTGATGTTCTACCTAGCTTAATATGTTATGTCGTGTTCTGAGCTCCATTGAAACTTTATTTAAAATCTGTGGAGACTAGAGCTGTGATTACAGGTGTGTGTATGGGAATAGGCGAGGTAGGTGATAAGTATTAAAAATTGAATTAAAAATTGATAAGGTTAAAATATTAATTTATTTAAATTAGTACAATTCCTCACAATTTGTGAATGTATGATAACCATTTCATAATACACCAAACAGCATCTAACAATATAATTTTTGTTGATGCATGTTCCTCTATAACCGAGCATATTATTAAGGTATACAAAAATGTTATCTAATGGTATACTACATTAAAAAATTAACTAGATTTCTTATTTTATACAGTGTATTCAATAAATTTCGATACTTATGGAGAAACAATTTTTTTTATTCTTTTCAAAAGTATATTATTCTGTCTATCAGTAAAGTGCTAAATAAAATCTAAACACTTTAGTGTGTTGTTTGATATACAGTATGTCCTCGGATTGTCTTTACAAGAGGAATAACTTTTTATTATTGACATTTTGGGAAAAATGTGTTCTTCGCAAAACAATTGCTTGTTCTAAAAAGGTTAATCCCGTTTATACATTTCTAAATTTTCATACCTTTTTGGAGAAAATTAAAAGAAAAACATGAAAATATAGCTGTAATTTGTTCTAAGTCCTAAAAATCAAAAGGCGTGGTAATTTTGATTAACGTCATATTTTTTACTGTTTTACAATGTTAAAGAAGCACAAAATTTATGTACTTCAATGCTACGGAAGGTGATAATAGTTATCGGAAAATTTGATACTTTAACAATAGCAAAAAGTATGACATTATTCAGAAATAATAATAATCAGCTATCAAAGAATGAAATCGGAATTATTTTAACCTTTTGATTTTTAGGACTATTAAAATTCAACCATATTTTTATGTTTTTTTTTAATTTTCTCTAAAACTGTATGGAAATTTGGAAAAGCATGAACAGGATTAACCATTTTAGAAGGAGGAAACATTTTTATGAAGGATTCATTTTTCTAAAATTTCAATAATAAAAAAGTTTTTTCTCTTATAAGAGAATCCGGGACATACTGTACAGGAAAGGTTCAAAAGTGTGAAATTTTCTCAAGAGTATAAAGAGAGTGGTTTAATTTTCCAGTTTATGTTTAAAATTTAAACTCAGTTTTCATTGATGCTAAGACATGGTTAGCGAAAGGTGCGTCCAGAGCAAAATTAAAATATTTTGGTGTATTGTGGTAAATTAGTGTTTTATTTTGCTGTTCTAATACCAAAGGTTCCAACCCCCAACTCTAATAGATATTTTAAGTAGATAAATTAAAAAAATCCAAGAAACAGATTGCTGATTGTTAATATTAAAA
The DNA here is from genome assembly GCF_002938485.1 of Sitophilus oryzae. NCBI lineage: Eukaryota > Metazoa > Arthropoda > Insecta > Coleoptera > Curculionidae > Sitophilus > Sitophilus oryzae. Next base: position 83,551 of record NW_022146713.1, on the reverse strand, counting down.
GAGAACACATCTAATAAATGGCCACTGCTCAGTATCGAATCTTAAAACCTAATAAAGCTCTAGTTACCATCGTCGAACAAAGGCCTAACGACTATTTTGACAGAAGCGAGAGCCCCGGCTCGGGGCGACAAAAGAATAACGTTCTCGCACACACTCACACACTCGCAGCACATATTCAATCACACGTACGCCCTTGATGATAATGCGACAATCGGCGGCGGCAAAATTCGAGTAGGCCACGGTTCGATTGGCCTCTCGAGAACACTGAACATCGGCGACGGCCGCCGCATTTGTCAGAGGGGCGAGATTGACGATTGAGGTTAGGTCGGAGGTAACTCGTGTCGGATGGTCGTTGAAGGTTTCAATTTGACGTAGATGCGTTAGACAGTTGAATATTATCTTAAAACTTTATGAGTACGATATCAGGGTTGAAAAAAAAAACATAATTTTGTTTGTTTTTAAACACATTTTTAAACAAAACGTTTTAAACAACTCAGGACCATATACAATGAAATTATTTTCTGGATCAATTCATATTGTAGATCGTATAGGGAGGGGGGAGTTTGGTTTATCACCTTGACCTTATAGATCTATTGTGTCCCCCTTTCTTGAGTTATAGCTCACCATACAGTCTCAAGCCTTTGACAAAAGCTAGTATCTGAGACGGGTTTATAGAGGTTACTTCTCCATCCCCGATATCAGTCGTAGCAAAATAAAACACTAAATCACCACAATACACCAAAACACTTTTACTTTTACACTGGACGCGCGTTTCGCTAACCATGTTAGCATCATCAGCAGAACATTATAAACTGATTCAGTCGATTCATTCTGATCAGTCGTACCAAAGTTTATGGCACGTTGTATCTCGGCGCACTCAGTGATGAGGTGTTTTGGTGTTTCCTCATTTTCTCCACCAATCTACATTCGTCATTGTTTCTTAACTTCAATCTAACGAGGTGTTCATTGAGGAGACAGTGTCCTGTTAAAAGCCACATGACAATTCGAAGATTGTTCTTAATTAAATCAAGGAAAATCTTTGATTTTTCTTGGCCGTAATTTCTGAAAAATTTCTTCGAGTGTCTTAGACCTTTAGAGGATTCCCATTCGAAATTATGGATGGAGTTTCAGGTTCTTGAGTTCCGTTTTAAGTTCGTTTTCTTCTGGGGAGCAGAACAGTTCTGGTTTAGTTAGTGGAGTGTTCACTTCTTTTCTCGATAGTTTGCCTTCTCCTGAATTAAAAATATCTCTACTTTTTGAGCGTTTATGCATAACTAGTGTGTTCTTCAATGTATGTTGGATGTTTATCACGCTCAGTATATATTACGCTCAATAGTCGAATTCGGACAATGCCCGAGAAAAATACGCAAATCTAGTTTTGAGCAAAGAATATTTCCCAAATCCGAAATATTAATTTTATTTGATTATTTTTTTTGCTTATAGTATGATTTGGTTGCATTGGTTTCATTCTTTTTGGTTGGATTGGTTTAGTTATTTGGCGGGTTGGTTAGCGTGGTTATTTGGAGGGTGTTAATTCATTGGTTAGTTGGTTTTTCGGGTTTGGGAAATATTCCTTGCTCAAAACTAGATTTGCGTATTTTTTTCGGGCATTGCCCGAATTCGACTATTGAGCGTAACATACAGAAAGGTCCACAGACTTCGAGACATAGGAAAAATCAAGTCTATTTAGCGTGTGTCGCAATTTTCACACCTTAAAAAATTAGTTTTTTATAGCTATAGCAACTGCAGCGACTATGAAAAAATGTGTGGTTTTCATAGAAAATAATGGCACCTGTAATTCATTTGAGAATGTTATAAATCGCTAAAAGAGGTTTCAAATCTCTTGGATTTCTATTAATATTAAATAAATTTTATTAAAAATTGAACTAAAATTGTTAGAATAATTAAAAACAATTCAAATTAAAAAATTGTATCAGTCAAATTCCTTCACTTATGGTGTATATTAAAGTAAATATAAATACAGCTCATTCTAAGCTCTACTTATCTTTAAGAAAAATTTAAATTATTGGTGCAATTGGGCCTTAATGCCATTTCGAATGAATAATAGTATTAATAATGTACATTATAATTATAATAAATTTTATATCATAGTGTGTATTAAAACTAAAACTAAAACACTTTTAAATTGGTATTATATTAATAACTTTTGTTTTTTTAATCCAAAAAAAATATAAAAGTAAAAAATCTCTCAATCAAAATATTTGTGGTCCTGAAAAGGACCTTTGTTTTCCCATGTTCGTCAAGGTAGGTAATGGGTAAACGGTAAAAAAAACAGGATAATGAAATTTAAAAAATTACAAAATTTTTTCAAAAATGTCTCCCTCTTGCATTAAACAATAACCTAAACGATCATAAAATCCCTTCTCTCCTCACATTGGATAACATATCAGGGGTGATAGTGTCAAAGATATTAAATATTTTCTGCCTTAACTGCTTCAAGTTTTGAATTTCTTCATGGCCGTAAATTTTAGGTTTTATGTACACCTATAAAAAGAAATCATTGACCGAGAGGTCAGGTGAAATTAAACGTCAGTCTAAACAAAACTGTCATTTTTAAAAACTTGTCAAAATTTGGACACACGCTAAATGGACTTGATTTTCCTGTCTCGAAGTCTGTGGACTTTTCTGTATACATTAAACCTATGCATTTTCGGCTTCATGTTTATAGGATTTTTTTTCTATAGTTCATACCAAATAAACTTCGAGTCACGTGATTAAGCTTGACCTGCACATCGTTGCCAACTTTTACATATTTTTTTATAGTCAAAATATTTTAGGAAACAAAGATAAATGAGTTATAAATATATAAACAATTATTATTTACATCGACAAAACTCACCTTCTTAACAGCACTTAAGGGATATAAAAGGCCATTACTTCTGCTTTCCCGTTCAAAATATTCTAATAAAGTTGCGATGAGTTTTTTACGGCTATTAAGCCAATTATCGTGTACACTTCGGATAGATAAAGAGGTTCTAAAAAGAACAATGTTTGACTGCAAGGTCTGCTAGTAAACATTTTTAAACTTAAAGTATCACAACAAAACTAATTTAAACCAAAAACTCGCAATAAAAATCTAAAGTGTCAAAACGAATGACAATGTCAGGAAATAAATAAATAAATGTGGCAACTTGACATTTTTCAGAGCAGAGCTACCACCTGAATCCTCAGCGGGAAATTTAAATTCCAGTTAGGCAGCCCGGCGACGAATATGTCCATGGTTAGCAACAATGAATTTAAAAATCGCGCCCTCGATTACTTAACTAAAAGTTTAATTGATATCAATCAAGAATATATTTTTTATGAGTATATTTATGAATCATCCCCTAAAATTTTGTCGTGCATTTTTCAAACACACTGTATCTTTTCTAATTCCATAGGGGAAAACATAGTATATTTAATCAGTACCCACACAACGATAACTCACTCTACCTGTACCTATACCCGAATTCCGAAAATTTCCGAGATTTACCATCGGCCCAGAATCATCTTTTAAATGACTTTTAAAGTTTGTGGGCGTGGAAGCGAGCATTCCCTCGGACAGATACGGTCCCCTGGCTCTGACAAAAGATTTTTTCGAAATTTTCGACGGCTCCGAAAACTTTTACCTTTTCGGTGAAACCGTGTCCGTTTGTGTTCCCGGAACCCGTTACGACAGCCGAACGGCAGATTTATCGCATAGAAAAGTCGACGAGAATAGAAGAGAATGCAATAAATATTTGAAATCTTGTACATATAACTTGAAAACCTTGTCGAATTGCAAATAAATATAATTAGAGAAATGGTTAGTCTACTAAATTGAAATTTAGTAGATATTAAATACTACTCTATCCAGTAGGTATACCTCTTCCCGTCCCCGTCATCACAAAGAAAAAACACTTACTTACTGCCATTACTCGTTGACGAGTATTTAACACGCATCAGAAGATGGTCACGTTTTCTTTCATGAGCTTTCCTGTGACTGAAAAGCTCGATACCTGATGTTATCTCTATTCCGCACTCCGGACATTCAAAAATCTCATTACTTTGTTGCCTCTTTATTTTTGATTGTCGCTGTTTGTGAAACTGAGTTTACAATTATTGTTCTCCATTGAGTTTTACTGTGCGCTGCTTCCTCCCACTTATTCTGCATGCTTATCCCCTTTGAGTTTTCATAGAAAATATCTTTGTATCTTTTGAGTTGTTCACCCGGTTTCCTCTTACCCTCTACAAGCTCACCGTAAAGAAGATATTTAGGTAGGCGGTTTTCTTGCATTCTGCGTACGTGGCCAGCTCATCTTAAGCGGGATTTAGTACTCATGACTTCGGCGTTTTCCCAGCTAGCTTTTCCAAGGACTGATACGTTTGAGATACGGTGGTACCATTTGATTCTTAACAGTTGTCTAAGGTGTCTCTGTTGCAACTTGTTTAATGCGTTCGTGTGCTGGCGGTACGGCACCCAGGTTTCGCTTCCATATAACATGGTGGGGATTATTATTGCTCGGTACACTGCAAGTTTCGTTTATGTGCTCAAGTCATGATTGTAGAAAGCCCTGTCTTTTAATTTCCAGTGCTAAATTTTGGAAAAATGGAAACTTTCATTTTTAATTTAGAAAGAGATACTAAAAAGTCAAATAACTTAGCTACAAATTGCTTTAACACATATCTGTTAAAAACTTGTGTTTTTGAATGGGGTAGTAGAATTTAAATATTTTAAATAGTTTTTCTTTTTTATTAAAGTTTATTTGTTTTTGACGATGACAGAAGAGATACACCTTCTAAAACGTTAAGCATTTTTTGTCAATTAGGCAAATTTGTCTTGCAAGCAAAAAGCCACTGACAGCCGGTTTCCGTTTGGACTCAATTAATATAATCTAAGGATTCAATGCAGTGATTCAATAAAAGAGATAACTTATTTATTTTGTAGATTTTTCCAGTGGCGAGAAACTCAGACTTTTTTCGAGGTAATGATTATCATGAAATAGGTAATTAGGTAAACACTAAATGTGGATTTCTCTAGAATTAAGGATTTATAAATTAAGATTTTTTTTAAGTTTTTTATTTTTTTTTTAAATAACAGCTGTTAGTTGTTTCACGTTCAAATTAAATATTACTGATGTATAATATAAAAAAGCTTTTATAGGTTTTCTTGGAAATATTTAAATTTTGAGTTCGAAGCTATTTTTAAATCAGAAATATTTTATAATATTAATTTGCATATGATAATGTAAATTTCATTTGTTGCCTACGCATTTATTATAGAATTATTTTACCGAATATTATGTTCTCTCTAATGATATCTAATTTATGATATTTTAGACAAGATAAGTGTTTTTCACCATTAGAGGAAAATCTACAAAATAATATCAAAAACATTTTAAACACCACTGCGTTGATCCAACGGAGACAAATTTGTCAGTGGTATTTTGCTAGTAAAACAAATTTGTCCAAACGACAAAAAAATCTTACAAACCAATGACTAAAGAATATAAGGACATGTAACGCCCCTATACGGGCTGCAGCAGAATTTGTAACCTTAGACGACTTTTCTTTTGGTGGCAAACAATGAGTCATCAGTTGGTCACCAGCGACAATTTTAGAAATTTTTAATAGTTCGTGTGTAGTGAACTTTGTATAAACTTTATTACAATGCTGATTAGTTGTTCAGCTTTCAAATGTAAAAGCAGCAGTGACAAGAAAGAGCCAGGAATTACGTTTCATACGTAAATAAACAGTCCGCTCCACATTTTTAGCGTTTTCTTAAGTTTTCTTATTGAATTCGATAATTATTTTTCTGATATTATATGTACTTGATGTGTGCTATACGTCGATACTAGTTTTATACCTTTTGTTAACATTTTAATACGTTTTTTTCGTAATTAATTAGTATGATGCCACCGCCTACACCATAGGCGTAGTCAAAAATATAAATATCCCTTCAACTAGTTAAGTTAAGAAAAAAATATGGCCACGGCACTGTTTGGTGCCATGGTAACAATTTGCTCTCGGGTCTTAGTTGTCCTTGAATTCTTTAGTCGTTGTTACAAACAGTAAAATTAATATAACCATATGTTCAATCACGTCTCAAACGAAAAAAATTAAGTTGGTCATTACAATACAGGGTGAGTCTTAAATAAGTACAAATATTGCCAGTGCTGGTAGATCTCGATAAAAGAAACGTATTTAAAAAAAAACGAGTTATTTTACTTTGAAAATTTCCAAAAAAATGATTTTTCGTTTAAATTTTGAGAACCATTGGATGTTTTTTGGGTTTTCTTTCTTGTAATTTTAATCTACTTCCTATGTTGTCATATTATCAAGAAATTATGTTTTTTAACTAAAAATTTCCTAAAAAGAATGGACGAAAAAAACCTCATGATCGTGTTTCTATAGTGTCAAAATATATTACCCCTGAAAATATTTGCACTTATTTAAGACTCATCCTGTATAATATTATTAACATATAACGGCAGTGATATAATTTCAGGTACACTTAACATAAAGGAAGCAGGTAGTAAACGGTAGTAAATATTTATAATTTTGTATTATTACTTTTGGTATCCGAAGAACCGTTCCATCATAAAATCCTCAAAATAATAATCCCTATCTTATTCATACTGATAACTGCCAATACCATAAAACCCTTGCGATACCGAACAAACATCATCCCGGAGAGATAAAATGCAAAGAAAAAAGCAACCCCGGCCTTAACAAGGGGGCGTAACCTCAAACAACCCACGGCTCTCAGTAGTCCGATCTTTAAAGCTTGTTTAAACACTGTTCGTCCTTCTTTTGGATCGGTTCCCCGTCTCGGCCCTATAATTAGCCGATTTATCTTCGAGAAGGCCTTAATTAAAAAAAGACAGCCACGTAATTTGACGTGATATATTTCGGGGTCGGCTGTGATTCGCTGTCGATCACTCACTAGCGATACGTTAGCTACATTTAAAAAAAAATCAATTATTTTTAATATTTACTATTTTTAAGCTTTATACAGGGCTAAACTTAAATAAGTGCAAATATTTTTAGGGGTAGTATATTTTGTCCCCAAAAAGACAAAAAAAAATTTAGCAGCATATGTAGCTTAACTGAAAGCATTTCGTCGGTTTGGTGCAAAACTATCCTAAGTCCATTTTTTTCCGAAAATGCGTTATGCATGCAAACACTTACAAGGGGACGCATATTTTGCCTAAAAACTATCCTAAGTCAATTACTAGTGTTTCCTATCTATTAAAGGTATTAAATGCAAAATATCCTAAGTTCAACATTAACTTTTCTTATAAATGTAAACTATCCTATGTCCAAATTATGGGCTTAGGATAGTTTACACGTGGCACGAGTACCTCGTGAAACTATAATAAATGAAACACTTTTACAAGTCGCGTGTATTCGGGTGTATTATGTTTATCCGAAACGTGTGTCGAGGCTTGAAACATCTCCTAGATCTTGGCGGGATTGAATTGTTGTCGCTGCCATGGTGTATGAAGAATACTCTGGTGATGAAGATCCTTCAAATTTAGATGAAAATAGTCGAAGAAAAATGACTTATCTATATCATTTATCTTCAGATGAAGGTAAGCGGGAAAAGGTATGTCAAACCTTTTTTTTAAATACCCTCGGAATAAGTCACCAAGTAGTCAAAACTGTAGCAGCAAAGCGTAATACTTGCGAATACAATATGATTACTATAGAAAAAGATAATAGAGGTAGACATCCGGCAAAATCCCGCATTAGTGACAAACAAGAACTCTTAGTAAAACAACACATAAACTCGTTTGATGCCGTCGAAAGTCACTACTCAAGGAAAGACTCTTCAAAAAAATACTTGCCTGGGTCTTTAAACATTTCCAAAATGTTTAGACTGTACATTGATTATTGTAAAGAAAACTGTGTTGACAAGAAAGATGTAGTTAGCGAATCCATGTATCGCTGGATATTTGTTAACAAATTTAATTTAGGGTTTCACATTCCCAAAAAGGATCAATGTGATTTGTGCGTCAATTATCATAATTCGAATGACTCTGAGAAACTTCAATTGCATAACGAATATGAAAATCACCTATTAAATAAAGAACTAATGCGGAAGAAAAAAGAGGAGGAGAAGCTTAAAGCTTCTGAGGACAGCAGCTTTTGTTTAGCTATCTTTGATCTTCAACAGGTGTTACAGTGTCCAAAAATAGTAGAGGTGGGTTGTGAAATCGCAGTCCGCTACTTTGTCACAGCTCCACCAACGTCGCAGTATGTGACTGCTCCAGTTTCAAGAAAATCGCAGTGACATTTCGGAGCAGTTTACAAGTTTAGGACATCTGCGCTCGTGAGTAGCAATAGGAGCAATAGCAGGCAATAGTGTAAATTCTGAAAATGCTCCTAGCCCCGTCGCCCGGTCAGACTGTTCCAGTCACAGTCGTCGCAGGTCGCAGTCGACTGGAGCATAGTATATTGAGTATATTCTGTGTACTGGAGCTGTTGGGAGTTTGGGAACGGGAAACGTAGCAGCGTTCGCTTTTTCTTTCATGAATCTAAATAAGATATTTATGTATTATATATTAATCACAAACAGATGTTTTTGACAAAGGTAATTTTTAACTTGTTAGTATGTTTATTTGTTAGTTAATTTTGTATCTGTGTTTTGTTGTATATCCTAAATCTTTTATTTGATCTTATACATTCATATAAGTTTTATTATTTATATCTATTTTTAAGGTCTGATGATGGCTAAATAGCCGAAACCGGTCACTAATAAAGATTTTTTTGACAGTTTCGACTTTGAATTGAATATAACATTAAGTTTTTACCATGGGCCACCACTCTGTGAAAATGAACAGACTCTTTAAGATATTTATAGCAAAGTGCTTGGTACTTAGAAACACTCAAATTCTTCTGAATAGACTAAAAAAATATAGCAACATCTATCAAACTAAGACATCAGTATAGTACCGTACAGCCGCGATTTTAAGAGCTCTAGGGGCCCGTAGTTCGGAAAAGTTCGAATCTTGTTCGCAAGGGCCCGGGAGGCTTGGGGCCCGTCGGTGACTTACCCCGATTGCACAGACGTTAAAATCGCCACTACTGATCGAAATAAAAAACGGCGTCCAGTTGGCTTGGAAATGACAATCGATAACATTCCCCATAAATTTTACATATAAAATGCCAGCAATCTTCATTTCATAGCTATCGCTGACGCCGTTTTTTCGATCATACGATATAAATAAATAAAAACTAGACGATGATGTTGCCTATCATAATCACACCTATAGTCCTGTACTTTTTAGTAAATGCAACGAACGGTGCCGAACACCGAGTGCGATTTTTCGGAGCAATTAACCTATAAAACTACATTTTTAATTTATAGGTTAATTGCTCCGAAAAATCGCTGCTACTTGTCACAGTGCTTTTATTGGAGCAGTCGCAGAGCGTAGCAGCTCCACAAAAATCGCAGACTGGCCCACCTCTAAAAAATAGATGTTGGCCAAGCCTATTACAAGTCAAAAGTGGCCACATACAATTTAACGGTTTATGAAGCTGCCAAAAAACAGGGATACTGTTATATGTGGCATGAAGCTATAGCATCCCGCGGAACTTGTGAAATAGGAAGTTGTATTTTAAAATTTATAAAAAAAAGCAGAAGAGGGTTTTAAAGAAATATCATTTTTTTCTGACAACTGTGCGGGGCAAAATAAAAACAAGTTTATGTACATTACGCTACTTTATGCTGCCCTTAAATTTAAAATTTCTTTGAACTTTATGGGGGTCGGTCATACACAAAATGAAGGTGACTCTATGCATAGTGCCATAGAACGCTGTGCCAGGCGTATTCCAGTTTATACACCAGGGCAATGGGCTACAATTGCTCGAACTGCATGTATTAAAAAACCTCATATTGTAGTTGAAATGAATCAAACTGACTTTTTCGATCTGAAAGATATACAATTGCAATGTACAAAAAAAAATTTGGATAAATCTACTTCTGGAAATATAGTGAAGTGGTCAGACATTAGCTGTGTGAAAGTAGATGTTGCTTATCCAGATATTTTAAAATTTGCGTACAAACTGAAAAATGCATTTTCTGAAATAAATATTAGGGAGGGTTCAAGAAAACAGCCACTGAGTTTACTTGAATATACTCTAAAACCAACAAGAAATAAGTTAATACCTATTTCAAAAATGAAACATGATTCTATAATGTACTTCTGTAGAAAGAATGCTGTTGTCAAAGAATATCAAGATTTTTTTTTAAATTTACCTCATGACTAATTTTTTTTTGGTTAATAATAACAGTATGTACCTAATTACCTATAGTTAGTTTAATTTGTTTTTAGTTTATACTTAAACAACTTATACTTAAACTCACAACCTATTTTCTATATTCAAAAATAAAGATAAATTAAAAAAAAATAATTGTTCTATTTTTTCGGTTCATACCTAGCCCTAATAATTTAAAATTAATTAAACCAGTCTCAAATTACAGGCAATTAGATGCATATGAATGCATCAGAATTAATAAATGTAAAGATAGTATGAACAGAGACAACGGTCCAATTCCTTCAAGTTCTTTGTTCCTACTACTCTAGTGGCGGAAATCTAACTGTTACGCTCAGTTGGCTCTGACTCGGTTGGCTAGTTTTTGCCACGCCCACTCGGTGCCCACTGGGCGAGTATATACACGCTCAACTTGTAGATTGTACTTTAGTTTATAATCATCTGCTGATGATGCTAACATGGTTAGCGAAACGCACGTCCAGTGTAAAAGTAAAAGTGTTTTGGTGTATTGTGGTGATTTAGTGTTTTTATTTTGCTGTTTAACACCAAAGGTTCCAACCCTCAACTGTAATGAAAGCATTTTATAAAAATATATAGAATTATAGGTACAGGGTGTCAAAGTTGTGTTTTTTCTAACGGAATACCCTATATATTAATTGATTTTCGAATTCTAGGAAAAAAATTAAGGTGAGTTTTATTAAAGAAGGATATACCTAAAATCTAAGGATTTTGACATATTTCACATTTAGTGAAAATGAAGAGTAAATTTTAAATTTCGATAACAGCTATATTTAGCTTTTTTTTTAAATGGAACACCCAATATATTATTCAGGTGTTCAATGGGGTTGCCAAGCAACCTTAATAGTATTTTAGAGAGAGACATGAATTCTCCATTGAATATCGGAATAATATACTGGGTGTTCAATTTAATAAATAAAAGAGTAACATGCTTTTAAAGGTGACCAATGTTCAGTATTAATTTTATATCACCCTGTATAATTTTTTCAAGTTTTAATTTGATTTAAAGTACAGTAGTTAATTTAATGTACAGTTGATTTAAAGTACAGTAGTTTATTTTTCACCCAGAATCCGAAAATTAATTAATATATAGGGTGTTCCATTACAAAAAACACAACTTTGATATGTAACTTTTTTGGGGACACCCTGTAGAACTCTATTTTTAAAAAGTGCTCTGAATTAACCTACATATGCTCACAAAATCTCATTTTAATAAAAACTGTCGTTCTCCTTGGAGCCCCCGCTTTTGTGACTCAAAAATTTCCTTTAATCTACCATAAATAGAGACAAAAGAGATTGTATCAATTTTTCGAAAAATATAGCTATTTACCAAATAATTTTTGTTTATTAAAGAACAAAAGAAGGACACTTGACTAGACAGCGTGATTTTTGATGATAAATCGGAATTCTAATGAACTTGCCATAAAAATTTAGACCTAACTAATCAGCAACATGTTTATTCGAAGAGTTACCCACGACTGAAGAGATTTATGGGTCGCATCTAAGCGATTCAAAGGTGGACGAGTGGCCTCTGGTGGACCCAAAACCTTCCGAATATGAAAAAAGGTCGTAAAATTTTGAGCGGGCGCATAAAAAATGAATTATGTCCAATTTTATGCCATCAATTTAAATAATGAATCGGCCGAGTTAAGATATAAACAAGGCATCTTGTTTTGTATAATTTACAGATTTTTTATTTTTGAATGTTTTAGTTTTAAAGGACTGTGAGGATGACTGGTGGTAAATTTGTTATTAGATACACGAACTATAGCTGGCTAAGCAGAGTAAAAACGTATTATTCTTTAAATATCCATTTAGTCTGTGTACAGGGTGTACCAAATTCGAAGTTTATCATTGGGAGGGATCTCGGTTTGGTTTGGTTAGAGATACCTACTATAAAGAGTTCGGATAATTGAAGGCAAAGTTGTGCAATTTGATGTTGATCAAAGATTCATCTTAAAAATTTTAATATTTCCAAAATTCTGGTAAAGTCTGAGATCTTAATATTAATATTAAGCGGTGTCTCATTGTGATTTTCTATTTCCCATTTAAATAACAGGGGAATTTTTTTTGAAATTTTATTGCGTTCGAACAAATTAGCGTGGTGTAAAAATCAACACATGACAACAGTCTTCAAAAAAATCTATTATGATTTTTCATTTAATCGAGTCGTTCGAAAGTTATTGAAGGTTAAATTTTAAACCGTATATGATAACTTCCACATTTATTTTATATTCTTTTATTTCTTCGGCTTGTGTTCCAGTGAAATTCTTATGAATCTTATAAAAAGTTTCAAAAATAGTTACTTAGCCAGCTTGCAATGGTTGCAAGACTAAAAACATGAAAAATAACAACTTTCGACTAGTAGTATACCGGGTGCGCCTCAAAAGTGGCTCACCCCTATAACTTTTTTATTTTTTCAGATAAAAACGAGATTTGGTATGTTAGTATATTAGGATTACTGATATTTATAACAACACGCACGTAATAAAATTCACACACAGCAATAAAATTCCAAAAAAAAAATTGGCGCCGGGAGGCACGTATAGCCGCCCATACTAAAATATATTAATAACAAGATGGTAGGCAAGTTCTTTTAGTTTCAAAGTAAAGACATTTTTCCAATTTTTTTATCTCAAAAACTGCGACTTTGACTGATTTTGATGTTATTACAAATTTTGTTGCAAATATATTATTCCTAATCTTAAATTGAAAACCGCGTTTCGATAGCTACTGTAATTTTGGAGTTAAGATTTTTTAAAATTTTTAACCCCCTTTACCAACCCCCCACCCCCACCAGAAACTAATGGCCAGATTCTCGGGTGCCACGGTATTTTTGTGCCGAATTTGGTTAAAATCGGTTTAGCGGTTTTTGAGTTATCGTGTTACAGACAGACAGACAGACAGACGGTCGGACAGACAGACAGACAGACAGACAGACAGACAGACAGATAGACAGACAGACAGACAAACAGACACCATGAAAATATTTTGTATTTAGGTCATTTATGACCCAAATAACTCATTTTGACTGAAATGAAGTTTTTTGCCGATCTTAATAGCCTATCATACCTGTTGGTATGGTCGGCTAAAAAAGTCCCGTGTTATTTAAATGGGAAATAGAAAATCACGATGAGACAGCTCAAACTTTACCAGAATGTTTCTTCATCATCGTGAACGATATTTTCATGTCAAACGTCGTTTCTACAAACGTCATCAAAAACGAGACTCTTATTGTAGACGTTTGTCGACAGAAACATGCTTTGTGTACTAATCGTAACGGTAAATAAAACAAATCTGCTTTTTTACAATTTAATTAACAAACTCGAACGGTTCATCCATCCGTTACACCGCTTTTTCCAACGCAAGCCATTCGTAACTCGTATTTACCCAAAATAAAACACACCGTGTCCGTATACAACGAACGCTCTCATCTCTCCTTATCCCACTCCAACCTATACCTTCCATCTCGCTTCCCGAAAGGGTCCCTTTCGCCCCTTTATTCTCCCACGCGGACCTCGTTTAATTTACATTCATAAACGCGAAGGGAGCGCGCAGAGGGTCCATCTGGTGGTTGTCTATGTCGGACGACCCTCCCATTCCTCCCATTGTCCGGTATCTTTTAGTGACGGCTTGTGTTTTTTTGTGTGTTCCCGTTCGAGATCATTACAAAGGGAGGTTTGTTTTAGTTCGATGGATATGTAGAGAACGCTTTAGCTGGAATATAATGTCTAGTTTACAAAAATTATCAAATTTTGATCATGAAACTCAGTGATGGTTCATCATTAAGTGTACATGGTATCCATATTCGTGTGTTTTATAGTGTCTCTAGAGTAGAGATACAAAGATGCGGTTTTCAAATCACTGTGCTACTTTTTTAAGAAACTAAAGATGCTACACACAGATTTGTCATGCTTTATGAAACCCTGTTCATATGCCAAATAATTTTTAACCCCCTTCGTATCTCACTTACCATATTAGTATAGTCATCATCATTATCATCACTTTCAGCTCTTTCCAGCTCTCAGCTCTCAACCATTTCCAATTATGGTGTAACCTCCCTCGCGTATTTAGATACTCTCTTTGTAGTTGGGCCCATTTTTGTCTATTGTTGGCTATGTTGGCCCAAATTATTCCTGCTTATTTCCTAATATCATGGTCCCATTTCAGGTTCGGTCTTCTTCTAGGTCTCTTAATTCCTCGTAGGTACCATGCTGTAATTTTTATGGTCCATCTGTTGTCCATCCTTCTTTCCAGGTGTCCTGCCCATTGCCACTTGAGAGATTTGCTCTGTGGATGACATCTATTACATGGATCTTTTGTCATCATATCCACTCTATTCTTTTACGACCTCTCTACGTTATACGACCTCTCTACGTTATTTCTAGCATATTTCGTTCCATTGATTCCTTTGTGCGACCTGCAGTTTTTTATAATGTTCAAGAAATATGTCCGTAGAAAACATAACTATAATTACAATCCAACCACACTTTTCCATCGAATTGCCATCGTAAAACGTTCAGATAATGTTTTTTGCGGTTCGAACTTAGTTCCTATATTCTCTTTCTCTCTTGTCATTTTTGATGGATATACTGAAAAGATTGTGGAAGCACCAAGAGCATAGAACGATCGACAAGTATGCAAAGAAAGCAATCTGCAGCAATATTATGTACTGAGTCCATAGTGCCTACTGTCTCACAGAAAAGGCAAAGATTGTATCACAGCAAGCTGAGGAGGATGCCGATGTCCTTATTGCGAGAAGCACACGTTGATCCCATTAAATAATTACATAACAATAATGGGATCGTATTTGTCTTTTGGTAATTTTGATTGGTCTATGTACCCTGCATAAAGAATGTCTTACAAAATATGTTGGGAATAAGCAAGAGAGACCGTAAAGAAATAGCGTCGATACGACAAAAGGCCAAGGTAATAGATGTCATCCACAGAGTCAAATCCCTCAGGCAATGGGCAGGACACCTGGCAAGTACTTTGAATAACTTTTTGAATAAGAAGACTAAGGAAGGAGCATATCAAAAATCTTAGGTACACCGCGATGGGCCTCAAATATGGCCGACTTAAATTCCGGTTTATCAGTGCCGTTCTAATTTTATTTAAAAAATGTAAAACTATGATATAGGGTAAACGTGGGGTAGACTCAATAATTTGTTATTTTATTTTACGTTGTGAATAAATGTTGGTAGTTATTAAAATTGTTATAAAAATAAATAATTCTAATAAAAATAGATAAGTTATAATAAGTATTTATTAACACAAACATCCGATACGCTACTGAAGCAGGTAAGTCAAATTAACGTATCAAAATTCTTTAACATCTGATCTTTGACAAGTAAATAAAAGCTAAAATGCAAGAAAATATATAATTTAGTTAATTTAAGCGAATTTCATAAATGATCGGTTTACTACATGTATGTATATTATACAGTCACTTACTAGCGAAAAGTTGTTCCATTATTTCACTCAATTTTTGCCGAGATCTACCGCACGCTACACAACCAACTATTTTAGAGTGTTTTTCGATAAATCGCGATAATGTCACTGTTAATTTAAGTTCTGCCACAATTTCCATCTAGATTTACTACCTTTATACAACTATCAGTAGTCGAATAAATAATAAGTAACATAAAATAAGCTCCGTAAAGACTGATAAATCCACAAAATTTCAAATCAAATTCAAATGTGTCAAATGAATCGTCAAACAGAACTGTCAAGGATCCCCACCCTAGAAGCTTTTTTCCGCCCACCATGCATGAATACATGGATAGCATTATGCTCCTTCCTTAGTCTTCTTATTCAAAGGGCAAGTAGGACGGATAACAGATGGACCACAAAAGTTACAGCCCGGTACCCACGAGGAATTAAGAGATCTAGAGGAAGACCAGACCTGAGATGGGACCATGATATTAGGAAATTAGCAGAAATAACTTGGGCCCGCATAGCCAACAATAGACGACAATGGGCCCAAGTACAAAGAGAGTATCTAAATATGTGAGGAAGGCTACACCAGAATTTGAAATGGTTGAATAAGCTGAAAATGATGATGATGATACTTATTTTCATAAATAAGATAAAAAATGAATTATTTACCTTTTTAACATAAATTAACCTTAAATCAACATAGTTTAAGAGAGTATTATTATTTTATTTTATTTTATTTAACCAGATAATTTTGCGTTCAATAGTACAGTGTCAATCTGATATATTGATATTTTGAATGCACTATATACCACCTAGGAGGTCCAGAAATTTTTCAGAAATACTTTCCTTGTCAGTTTTAATGGATGCTCTTGTATGGGTTTACATTCTGAATTTTCTACTTTGCTCTTTGCTTCATCCCCTGGTTGGTTTTCACGACTTACTTCATCAACGATGGCAGGCTTGTCAGTTGTTTCATTTGATTCGACATCTGTTTTAGGTGTTTTTATTTTCTCTTTATTTTCAGGTTTTTCTTCTGCCGTATCACCTCCTACTGGTTTTTCAGGCTCACCAATAGAGACAAAATTTTCTTCTTCATTCCGCTTTGGTTCTTCAATTTGCTTCACTTCACTCACATTATCACCAGATTTCACACTAGCATTAGTTATAGTTTTTTCAGCTTCATTTTTTGGCACTTCCTCTGCGCTTTTTTTAGATTTTTCTACTTCTTGGCCTGACATTATATGAATTTTGAATCAAATGGCGCTGTCAAAGTATACCTTCCAGGTATTATAACTTTCGTTAATCGATGTATCTGAATCCTGACAACATGTACAACAATAGAGATTTATCGTGGTGATATACCGGGTGAATCTATACTTTACGTTCACCCTCAGAAACTAGCGTGGAATAGCCAATAACCAAAATTTGACATCGAATAAATTGTAGAATGTCGAATGTTTAGGAGGGGTGTTAATCACCGCGACCTTACAGATCTAATGTGTGTTCCCTTGTCTTGAGTTATAACGAGGTATAACTCATACAATCTCAGGGCTTTAGCAAAGCCGGTATCTGAAACGGCTCCACAGAGGACAGCTCTCCATCTTCGACATCAGCGAACAGTTGTCGTCTCGGTGCACTCATTGATGAGGTTTCTAGTGTTTTCCCATTTTCCCCACAGAATCTGCATTCTCCGTTGTTTCTTAGCTTCAATCTACTGAAGTGTTCATTCAGGAGACTGTGTCAAAGGAATATCTTTGATTCGTAAGTTCTGAGAAATTTCTTCAAGTGTCTTAGACTATTTGAGGATTCCCATTCCAGGTTACAGATGGAGTCTTCCAGGTTCTTGAATTCTGCTTTAAGTTGGTTTCCACTTGGGAAGCAGAACGGTTCTGGTCCAGTTTGTTAAGTCTTCGTACCTTTTCTAGCTAGATCGATTGCCTTTTCATTACCTTCTATCCCTTAGTGGGCTTGTACTCAGAGTACGAGGACTTTATTTTCTTTGCTTAATTTGTTTAGCTTTTCTAGGCATTCTTTGACCAACTTCGAATTGATGGTTACTGAGTCAATCGCTTTTAATGCTGCTTGACTATCGGATAAGATGACTATTTCCTTAATATTCCTTTGGAGGGCATTCCAAGCTCCTGAGCTGACAATTCTCCCAATACCGTTTTCGTCTATGACCATTCTAATCATTGTCGCGTTAGGTAAAATTTCCGATGCACGTGATCAACTTTGAGTGACAACCGATGGCGACAACGCTGCCAGATTGTGAGGGATTTATGAGATGACTCTTAATGTAAAATTGGGAAACAATATATTTATTATATCATTTTTTTAAAGATTTTTACGCGTTATTTTGAATTTAATAATTAATATTTTAGTAATTAATTAATTTATTAACAGTAGTCCCTAACACTCACCGTAGAAATATTTCAATTTTAGGCAGCAGTTATACTCGCTACAAACCGAAATAAGTAGAAATAACTTAAAGTGGTATAATGTGCTTACCAATCAAACTTACCTCTCTTACTGCAGTCAAGGGATCTTTATTGTCAGGTTATCGTTCAAAATAGTTTATCAGGAAAGCTACAAGCTCTTTGCTTCGACTGTTTAAATGCTTTGGCATATTTTCGTCACACAATTTCAAGAATTGCAATACAAAAACTCGACAATTTAGTTCTTAAAAGAACTGTTTGCGCTTAAAAGTGCAATTTAAAAAAAGACTACGAAAATCGGCAAAAAACGAGAATTACTCCTAAAAATTCAACAACACGATATTATACAAAATAATGACTGACATTATGATAATTGTCAAATAATAAACGACAACGTTGCTGAACACGGCGCAATGTAACCAACATGGCGATAATAAAATTCGGTTTAAACTAATTTTTGCAGTTTTAATATAAATAATATATCTGTTACAATCATTTGCTCTATAAAGTAAAATGAAGAGCAGCTTGTTATCTTAAATTATACAACAAATTTAAACATTTTTACCAAATTTCATTTAAGGTCAATTTCGATACGATTGATGACGTGCATCGGAAAATGTTTTGCGATTACCGTAGACCCCATATTATATTTACGAAAACTTTAAAAAAAAAATTATGCCATAGTATCAAAAAATATCTAAAAAATCAAAAATATGATATTTTTATATTACACTCATTATATAACCATCAAATTATCATCCGAAACCCACAAACATCCCCACTCTATCCGTTTCCCATAGCCTCCCAGGCTGCCCGAACTATGCCTCGTCATCCTTGCTCCATTTTTCATACAGGTGTGATGGTAATCTAGAACCCCGATCTGGGCCCGCGTGTGGGACGCCATTTTCCACCCGGCCGGTCCCGCGCCTCCCCCGATTGATGATGGATTCGGCTGTCGAAAAAAAATGATGGACGGACGTTTTCTCGTAGGTACGAGAACGCGTATTAAAAGGAGACGATTAGTTCGGAACAGTTTTTTTCGGTTCGATTTTTGGGGGATGAGGAAATAATCGGACGAAGAAGAGCGTTTCAAATTTTGTTGTGTTGAAGGACTGTTTTTAATCTTGCAAAATAAAACGCTAATTCACCCCTATACACCAAAATATGGTTTGAAGTTTCAAGCTTACGTGTTAGCCCATTATCCGAAGATGAAAGATTTAAACCAGTTTTAAGTTCTGTTTTTGAGTTTAAATCATCTACTGATGTGGGTTTGCTTGGGGTCAGTAACAGGGGTCAGTAAACGCACGTCCAGTGTCGAAAGTAAAGTGACATTGTGTTGAATTACAGTGTTTTATTTTGCTGTACCCCGACTGTTTTGTTTTTAAATAATAATAATAGCTCCCGTATACCTACAGCTTGCCATACTAGAACTGTTCGGTATACAAGGAAGGTAATGTGGGCATTACGCTTCAACCGCCTAATATTACCTCAGGATTGTGAATCTCAAGTACTCATTTAAGGCTGAGTCGACCTAGGTACCCAAACTATTTTTATTTTATTAAAAATAGTCGGCTGATGAAATGCCGGCTGTAGGATTCGAAACCACAACCCTTGAATTGATAGACAAGAGCTGTACCTCTACGTCATGCCACCGGGCACCCTCTGTTTTGTTTTTATGTTATTCAAATATTTTAAAAAACATTAACACATTAAGTACAGTGTTAGCATTTTATTTTTGTCCCAATTGTTACTGTCTACAACTTTTTTATTTTTGGAGATAGAACTGTCATTAAAATAATAAATTATAGAGTTTTAATTCAGTTTGATTGCGTATTGCCAAACATTTTATACGCAGTCAAGTGTCATGGTTACGGGTAAAAATAATATTTTTTAAATGGCACACACCGTATATTAGAAATTTTTATATAGCAATTTTTTTTTTCTGGTTTCAAAACTATGTAACACACATACTCTTTCTTTTTAATAGTTTTATACAAATTTGATAAAAATGTTTAAAAATAGTATACAGGGTGGTCCGAACTGTATTCCGGAAACTTTGGGCATCATATTCTGCAAATAATAATAAGTAAAAAAGTTCGTATAAATGTATGTCCTAAAATGCTTAGTTTCTGAGATATAGGTTGTTGAATTTCCATTTTTATTTCGATATTTTCTGAAGTAACGTCAATATTTGGATGAATATTGGTGTCAGTGAGTTTTTTGACATGAGAAATTTGATTTTGCTATCAATATGGCTCCTACTTGTAGAGGGTGCCACCTACATATTTTTTGACTGGTTTGAAAAGTAATAACTTTTCGTCCGTACCTGTATAAAACAACTGAGTAAAAAAATATACATTTACAACTTTTTTACGTTAAAAAAGTCTCTTGGTAAAAGTCGCTACGAGTAATGGTTCTGGAGATATTTGGAATCGAAATTATCAATACCTGTCATCATTGTCATAAATTAAACATGTTGACTAAATAGTTATTAGACTGAAATCATAAATTTGAAATGATTTTGTGCCAAATCATCATTTTTTTGAAGAAAAATTTATGTTAAAAAAACTAAAAAATTCCCAAATTTACCATTTCAGTCAAATAACTACCTATCTACTCAACATTTTTTTTCTCACTCATTTTTTGTCAACAATGACATATATTTCGTAAAAAATCACGAAAGTGTATATTTTTTTACACAGTAGTTTTATACAGGTACGGACGAAAAGTTATTACTCTTGAAAAGAGTTGAAACACATGTAGGTGACACCCCCTACAAATAGTAGTCATATTGACATCAAAATCAAATTTCTTACGTCAAAAAACTCCCAGACACCAATTTTCATTCAAATATGGACGTTACTTCATAAATTATTTGGAAAAAATCGAAATAAAAATGAAACCTCTACACCCTGTCTCTCCGAATCTAAGCACTTTCGGGCATACATTTGTACGGACTTTTTTACTTATTTTTATCTGTCGAATATGCTGCCGAAGTTTCCGGAATACAGTTCGGACCACCCTGTATATTTATGTCAAGCTAATAATATCTAATGAGGTAGATAACTTGAAACCAATATTTTTTTGAAATCATTAAAAAATAAGTGCTATCAATGTTGGGTTTTAATCATCTGCTGATGATGCTAACATGGTTAGCTAAACGCGAGCCCAGTGTTTAAGAGTAAAGTGTTTTGGTGCATTGTGGTGAATTAGTGTTTTATTTTGCTGCTAGCTAATATCCCAGTGAGCATTTTATTCCTTTAAGGAAAATGTATCTTAGGTGACGTCATTGTTACGTTACCAGGCCCTTCTTTTGCCTGATAAAAATGAATAAAACGCAGATACGTAACTGTTCCTTAGGGACAGGTTCCAAAGTTCTAATATACAATGTGTCGCATTTAAAGACAGTCGGGTTAGCTACACACCATTGATAACTCAAAAATAGCTTGACTGATTTTGGTAAATAAATGACAACCGTCAAATCGATTGGTCTCAATGTCATTCCAGATCATTTGGTAAATCAGTCATCCAAACTTCAAGATGACAAAGAACTCTCTCTTTACTTCTACTAAAATAAAAAAAAATCGCCTAGAAACCGACATTATCGATAATTATGTTAAGTTAATAAATTATAATCAACTCTAATTAATAACGCTATTATCTCTCCAATACCGAACAAACAGATCGTCCCTTTAAAAAAACAACCCTTCGACCTCGCCCTGATATACACATAAACCCCAGCGTTCGTATTGCGGGGTTTCCCGACGACAACACCAGCTGAAATCTTCCACCGGGTTTCTAGGACAACGCTCGACGCCTACCCCTCGCATCGCGGCGTCCCTAGCCTAGGGATGGCGTCGCAACCCCCTTCGCCCCTCCTTCGTGCCCTCGTCCCTGTCGGAAAACGGAGCATCCTTACACAATCGCGACATTCATCCTTGCGACGACGGTCGCCGCCATTTTGGCCGTCTCTGACGGAGACATGTGACGATCGATGCGTCGGAACGCCGGATTACAGAGGTGGTCCGTTACCAAGGGGGATTGATAATGGTATATATGTTACAGTAAAAGTTGGAAATCAGTGATTGTTAACAATTACTAGTAAAAGCTTATATTCACTGATTTGCTATGACTAGAAGTTCAACAGCTATTTTTGAAACCAACTTACTCCCGGTTGAAGAAAATTCGGGCATATACCTTTATTTTGTCCACGATGAAGAACTTTAACTTGTACCAATAAGTAATCTTATGTCTATGAATGCTTTTTTTTTCATTCTTTTGTACGCTTTAAAACGTTTACTATCGCTTTTAATATTTAGAAGGTAATGTCGTTATTTTCTATAATTTTTAATAAATATACTCAAGAAGTAAATTGTAATTTTACTATATGTGGATCAGCTTGAATATTGAGGTGATCCAATATTCTTAAAAGTTTTATTTGTTCTAACTTTCACCAACATTCTTCCTCACCACACTCATCCTGTACAGGGTGTCCCATTTTGGTTGAAATCATACGGTACCTCCGTTATTAGTAAAGATAGGAGGATGCGGTTTGCACAAACCTGTCCCACTTTTTTGTCAAACGGAAGATGCTGCAAACAAAATTTTCATAGCCTTCTTCGTTTCTGAGCTACAGGGTCTTTTTGACAATTTTGCAATTTGGGACACCCCCCGTATCTCTGTTATTGTTAAAGGTATCGAGAAGGTGAAAACTGTTTATTGTAGAACTTTTTACGTAGAATACAGTGGCGTAGACTGGTTCTCTACGAAAAAAATATTTTTGAAAGTATGAACTAAAGTTAGGTTTTTTCAAATGAAACACCCTGTATATTTATAAATAATATGATCTGTCTTGCTATGAGCTTCTCAAAAATGTATATCACTCTATATATATTTTCAGTATTTACTGCAATATTTAAAATATATAATTTTCTAATTAGTAGGCCGTGATAAATAACAAAAAAAATAAAATGGTAGGTATTTACTAAAATAATCTACACATATTCAAATTTTATTTCGAATTAATATATTACACTTTTGTGTTACTGTTATCACTGAATCTGTGAATATATTTGTCTTTTTCTTATAACGAAATTTATTATAACGGGATGCGTTTCCAAATATCTAAAAGCTTGCATTATTAAAGCATTTTGCAGGTGTTCGACGTTGTTGTAGTTGCCAGGATACACTTCATATTTCAAAAAAAAAACAAAATCAGAAATCGAGAACGAACAAATCCGGGAATCAGTGGGGCCATCATATGGGTTCATTGGTTCCATATGTTGGGATTAATTCATTAATTTGAGAAATAATAATTTAGCAAAATTCTAATATTTTCAAAGTTGTGAGCTGGAACCTCATCTTCCTGAAAGTATATTTCACGTAAATTAGCTAAAGGAATATCTAAAATTTCCTGTGCGGTAGCTTCCAAGATTTACAAATAGCGGTAGAGAATTAAGTTTCCCTAATATATAAAGAATTTATTAGTGGCTTCCAAAATAAAACAAGTAAACAAAATTCCGTTTGACGTTGAAAAAAGTGAGACAGGTTTGTGCAAACCGCACGCATCTATCTTCACTATTAACGGAGATACCGTATGATTTCAACCAAAATGGGACACACTGTACAATAGAATAACTTTTACTGGCGACCTTTAGTAAATGTTACTTTCACTAGTGAATGTTAGAAATTACTATTATAGGAAAAGTCGACAAATCTCTGTTAAATACCACATTTACTGGTCCAGTGCGTAATTGTTAGCATTTCCTAGTGAATGTTAACAATAACTGAATTTCCGACTTTCACTGTAACATAAATTATTTGAAACTTCTCTGAAATGTACTCATTATTGCTAAGTCACTCCAAAAATTTGTTTTTTTTGTCTGTTTTTTTGGCTTTTGGCCTTAATTGTTTGCTTCTTGTATTTTGTTTATTTCACTATGTATTTTGTTTATTCACTCCAAAAAGACTGAAATTTTCCCTTTTCATAGACTTAAAATCGTCTATGCTTCTGATACATAAAATTTTCTTAACCTTTTGGAGGTCGCGATTTATTTTTTACATGAAAGGTCGCGCGCGGACTCTGAGTCGGCATGCTAAATTCAAGAGGTCTTAAGCGTTGCTAGTAATGTAAAGACATAAAATAATATGATAATCAAAATAACAACTATTTATTGACTTGCTTCATTACAAATAACAAACAGAAGTGGACACATTAAATGGACAAGAACCGTTCTGCTTATATTATTATTATTTCAGTATATTATTTGGTAAAATGTGTAATTATCGATAATTGATTAGTTTAGAAAATACGTCAAATCCTTGTCAAGATTTTATATATTTTTGAGTGCCATTTGAAATTAAGGTAGGAAACTAGGTTGAATATAGGGTACGCCACTGGAAATGTAAATCATTGGAGTCTCCTGTTTCTATGGCTGGTTCGAAACTAATTCATTGCCTGTTCATTTGTCTTTATTTTGTCGATTGACGTTGATGTTAATTTGTTTTCTGATCGTGTTATATCGAAATAACTCAAAGATAATGAATCGACAACGAATTTATTCTAATATCATTAAAAATATCTTGTTTATTTTAGGTTATTTTTAATTGATTGTTAATTATAATAATCAGTTTTATTTTTTTAATCTTTTATTAATTCTTTGTCCATGCTTCTACGGTTCGATTTTTCAAAAGATACAAGAACTTTCAAAAAGTAGGGTCAATTTTTAACTTGTATTGTTCTTTTCAAGTCGCTGTCTTCTCAGGAAGATTGGTGATCCAAAAGAATATCATGGTTATGGATATTGCAGTTCTAAAAATGTACTTTCAATCTCTAGATGGGGTGGCACCCAGAGTAGGAGGACTTTCTTTCCTTAATTTAGGTATAGAATTTTTGGTAATGAAAATGCCAACGACCTGACTAGAAAAGGAGCGAACACTCCACTAACTGAACCAGAACCCTTGTGCTTCCCAAGTGGACACCGGACACCAGCTTAAAGCAGAACTGAAGAACCTGGAAGACCCATTCCTAACTGGGTGTGGGAATACGTAAAGGGTCTAAGACATTCGAAGACATTTCTCAGGACTTATGACCGAGAAAAATCAAATATTTCCCTTGATTTAAGTAACAAAAATCTTCGGAGGAGATTTTAAATGGACCATCTCCTCAAAGAACATCTCAGTAGACGATGAAGCTAAGAAACAATGCAGATTCTGCAGTGGGAAAAATGGGGAAACACCAGAACACCTCATCACTAAATGCGTCCAGACGAAAACCATTTGTGCCATGAACTTTGGTACGACTGATATCGGAGATGGAGAACTAACTTCTATAAAACCGTCTCAGATACTGGATTTTTCAAAGCCCTGAGCCTGTATGATGAGTTGTGTTTGGAAGAATGGTAACAATTTGGTCTCGGGTATTATTTGTCCTTGTAATCTTTAGTCATTGGTTGATTAGGTACAGGAAAAAAACATTGATAGTGTTAGTTCACAATTATTTAAACCAAAATTGCAAAAAATAGTTAATGATAAATTTTCAGAATACCAATATTGGAAACAAAAACTAGTGTATTACTTATTTATATCTATTATTTTGATGTCTTCTTCAAACCGATATAAAAACGGTATAATCCTCGACACATTGTAATACGCGTTTAACAAATATTTAAGAGATTCCCTCCTCTCGGCGTGTAACGTTTCACGCTCAGACGGATCTTAAACAGCCCTCAGAATGCCGAAGTAAACCGCAGCGGCCCTAGCTTGCGCCCCTCGCTCCACAATCGCTGAATAGAATCTTATTTCCGCATTGAAACTCCGGCATAATGAACGCATTATTGTGCATTATGCGAAGTTGGCCATGTTTGCCGACGATGTTCGTTTGTTCAGACAAAACACACTCGAAAGCGCGGCCTACTGCCGTATATACATAATCTACGGACGGTGTTGGGCCGATTGACAGGGTTGGGTTCGTAGATAAATAATAAATTATTACTAAATTATAAAAAAACTTATATGTGGAGGAGAGTTTTCCAGTGTACCCTCATGCACGTTTTTTGGATGTCATCTGTCAAAATCTTCCTTGAGTCGTTGAACAAAAAAGGAAAATTAAAGACAATTTCAGTCCATGAAGATATTTTATTTCACAGTTCATCATCATCTACGACTTTTAAACAAATGTTAATTATTTCTAACTAGATTCAAAGAGCATGCGTTGCATATATTTCAACTTTGTTGACACAAAGCAAAGAAATCTTGTGTTACTACTCAACATATTTTTGTAAAAAATAATCTTTTTTTGATTACAGGCAATGGTTATGAGTTAAAAAGAAAAAAGTCTCAGTCTCTTTTTTTAAATTTAAAAGTCAGTTCTAAAAAAAAGTCAGTCAGCGAAAAACGGACGCCATCTTTAAATGTTCATGAGAGTTTCAAAATAAGGAAATTTAAAACTAATATGGACTGAGATATTGCTCCCAGCGAGGCCTCTGTGTTTCAATAGCTTGATTGTTCATTCTGAGTTACTATACCGGGTGCATGTGAAAAGTGCTCACCCCTATAACTTTTTTATTTTTTTAGATAAAAGAAGAGATTCGGTTTGTTAGTATATGACTTAAATTAGGATTGATTCATATATTCAATACTTTTCGTTCACTTCCTGTTTCACCGCAAATTACTACAACTTTTGATTTTTAAATGGCACCCTCGGTATATTTTTACTTTATTCGATAGAAAATGACACTCTGATATGTCAACATACTACAACTGATATTCTGGCTTAAAAAAATAGTATTTTAAATTTCAATCTAGAGTGTATGGCTGTGTTAAATACACTAATTTTTAATCAAGGAGCCTTGAAAAAATAGATTTGATCGTCTAAAGGTGCGTCCAGACCTGACGAGACGAAAGCGAGACGAGCGCGACGCATTCCAAATTGGCGTGTGAACGGGTCTCTTTTTTAAGCGAGAATGTCAAAAGTTGACATATGATATGTCATTCCGTTCAGAATGTCATTTTCTATCAAATGAAGTAAAAAAATACCAAGGGTGGGCATTTTCTAACTGGCTAGGACAAGACATTAAAAACATTAGAAGATCAAATCTATTTTTCCAATGCTCCTTGATTAAGAATTAGTGTTTTTGACATAATCATGGCATTCTAAATTGAAATTTAAAATACAATTTTTTATTAAGCGAGAATGTCAAAAGTTGACATATGATATGTCATTCTATTCAGAATGTCATTTCCTATCGTATAAAGTAAAAAAAATACCGAGGGTGCCATTTAAACATCAAAAGTTGTAGTCATTTACGGTGAAACAGAAAGTGAGCGAAAAGAATTGAATACGTCCAATCAATCCTAATTTATGCTATATACTAGTTACAGGGCCACTTTTGAGACTCTCACGGTATAAACATCCTGAATTTGGGAATAATAGATAAATTTTAATAATTTGCTGAAATGGCGCTTCAGAGTCAATTGCAGAATGTTTTGATATAAAATATGATTAGTTTAGTTTGCTCAACTGTACGCAAACAGTATTTACTACGTAGTAAAATGTATTAAAAAAGATCATTTCCAAATTTGCCCATCCCTGTCGACATGAGATGCCAGTTTTACCTGCCGCATCGTCAGATGAATGGGGCATTCTAAGCCTACTGGATTAGTCTCTCTCTAAGCTCGCTCTTCCACGGCACTCTACGCTAGTTGACTGGGATGAGATTTTTGTTTGGCCGGTTTTACACCTTGTATCGCCCTTCTTTTCTCGGTGTCGAGGAGCAGATTATTTTTTCGGTATAAGTACTGATTGGTTGAAAAAGGGCAGGGCATTCAATGAAACGACAGTACCTTACTACTTAAAAATTCTGCTCCTTGTTGACGACCGTATTAAATATCAATTTCTACGGGGAACAGACGTAGAAATAATCTGGTTCATTCAATGTCATTCTTGTCGGCGATTCAAAAGGGATTTTGGGTGAGGTAGAAATAAATAAGGTGAGTTTTCACACAAGCGTTTCAAAAAGTAGCAAATTCGGAAAATATGTGAACCGTTGAACTACAAATAGCAAGGTTTTAGTATTAAAAAATAGAAGAAGAGGTTGCTTAAAGCTTCATTCACAGAACCTCCAATTTAGTGCAAGAAATTAGTGGTTTCCATTAGAGTAGAAGTTTGTTTCTCTAATTTTTAATGTAAGCACGTACTGGTAGTAATTTTCAATTAGTAGAAAAAGTTAACGAACTTTTAACTTTTGCCACTAATTATACTTCAACATTAGCGAATAATGTCATTTTGCCCTTTGATTATCATCTGCCAAGAGAAATTATTGTGGTTAGAAATTAAAAGTTTATTGTTTTACCATATGATCGAAAAAAACTTCGTCAGCGATGACTATGAAATGAAGATCGCAATAATTTTATGTGTAAAATTATATGGGGAATGTCATCGATGTTCAGTTCCAAGCCAACTGGACGCCGTTTTTTTTTCGATCATACGGTATAAGCTCATTATTAGGCATTCTCTATGGATACAACTGACTACCGCAAGCTGTTGCTAGGAGATTCTATTAATTTTAATTGTATCTTTTAGACATCGTGAATAATCGTAAATTTTTAAATAAAATATAGTAGGTAATTGAAACTGAGTTTGAATATTGATTATTTTAAATGGAAAATTACTTTTAATTTGCATTGTTGGTCATTTGTTGCTTTAAGATATGACACATTATCTTTGATAATAAGCTAATAGTTAAATCATGGACACATTCGGCGCCGGGCTGACTAGAATAATTAGTTTTTTGACAGAAGGAAATAAATTATCTGATTGTTTGACATTTAATGTCAAAGGAAGCTAGATAAAATCAAGGAAAATTGACGCTTTAAAACTAAATCTTAAGTAACCAAAAAACGATTTAGTGAAATTAAAAAAGTGCGGTTCCATTTGAAGAAATATATCTATGATAATTTTTTAATCTCTCAATTCCATGACAGCTACGGCCAATATTATATGACATTCTAAAAAATTAATTTTTGAAATCGATAGCCTCATGTCTTCTCTTTACGTCACAGTGGCTGTGGTAATCATAAAATAATAAATACAAGAAGAAGTGTCAAGTCAATGTTAAATTATGGAAACAGCGTGGCTGCCTGGGTAACTAATTTTCAGATATGGCGGCTAGGACATTTGACATGACATAGACATGACAATTTCAATTTTATGAAATTTATTTCCGTTTCCGGTTTTTAATGGCGGGCTGTTCAGGAGGTTTAAATGAGGGTTAATATACTTTTTACTCTTTCTAGTAGTAAATAATACAACAAAATTACTCAAAAATATTTATTTGGAATTTAGAACAATGTAAATATGCAAATCAACACAATTAAAGAGCTATAAACTACTGTTTTTTATCAATATCGAATATTTAAATAATATCAGAGATGCTGTGTTAAAGTGAATTAGTAAAGTAATAGTGCATTGACTTACAGAAACTTGAAGATAAATAAATGTTTTCACAGCTTCACGGGCATAAAACTAAATAACTGGAAGCAGGAAAAAGGCAACCGGAACCCACACAAAACAAAAATCAGGAATCAAAAAAAATATGTAAAAAACATAAATATAGGTACATAAGACTTTTGTGAATTAAATCAAACAGGACTTGAATGAAAATAAAATGAATAAAAAATATAATACATATACATCCAATACCTCATTTGTATTTTAAAAATCATCTATATACATCGATTTATAGCATTATTGCTATGAAAATACATAATAGGTACCTATGTGATATGTAATTACGCATTTCTGTTCATCTTGTAGAAAATTAATGTAGGCTAATAATAGTTCAATAATCATAATTTACCTTGTATAACTTGCTTTCAATTGCTCAAAATCACCGATCAGTCTTTAAAGTAGAGATACGGAAAAATCCTTGGCAAAGAATATCCCAAGAGCATTGGGTTTAAAGCTAAAAAAATATAAAAACAGTTAATATATTACCTATTTTTACATATAATATGGCCCATACCTACTACACGCAGAAAAGTCGATTTCATCATTTTCTTCATGTAATTAATATCATATATACTTTATTAAAGTGTTAACAAGGAACTTTATATCAAAAAACATCTTTGTACTTATAAATTTCAGCCGAAATATCAGAAACAAACTTCCAATCAAATCTAAACGGCAAAAATTAAAATGGCGCTCGACCTTGCCAGAGGCCTCGGGAGCTGACGCCGACACACAGACAAAAGACAAAAGAACAGGAAGCTATTTCACTAGTGAAAAAATGTTCCGTAGCCATTTGAAGAAATATATTTATGATAATTCAGATTTTTCAATTCCATGACAGCTACGGCCAATATTATATGACATTCTAGAAAATTAATTTTAAATCGATAGCCTCATGTCTTCTCTTTACGTCACAGTGGCTGTGGTAATCACTAAATTTGACGTTTAAGCTATGCAAGTTTTTTTGACAGGCGGTTTCTTTCCTTCAGAAATTATTTTTTTCTCAAAAACGGTGTTTGATATCAAAATTCATAAACTTTGCAGAGAATTTAAATATGTAATAAAAAGGGGTACCTATTTAAAATAAAAAAGTTGCTGTCAACTTCCGGTATATCAGGAAGTGCCGCCATATTTTTAATAAATAGACCTCAGTGTGAAGCAATGGTGTGCAAAAAATCTCCGATCTAGATATTGTAGTTCTCTAGAAACTTTTTATGCACGCTCAGACTGGGACACCCTGTATATGTTTTAATTGGATATACAGGTATGTTTGGTTTTCAAAGTGTTTTTTGCTCTTTCGACGGCTGGTTACGAATCATTTAGTTTATCATTAGTTTCGAAAAGAAAAAAGGATTTTAAAAAGTGTCACTTTCAATGTCAAAATTAGAAAAAAATATATTTTTTATTAATAAACAGTATTATATACTTTTAATTTTCACAACAACTTCACCCCCACAGATGTCGTACGGCGTCTTCTCTTGTTTCCAAACACCTTTTGACATCTATCTCTCCTATCGCAAGCGACACCATTCTTCTCTAATAATTCCCCTGGCCAAACACCATCGAGATTTATATCTCTGCCGCGCCAGATCGGATCTCCGAGAGGCCTTATGGTCCGTCCGTTTCGACATACAAAACGGAGAAAAAATCATCATCGGTAACAGAAAAAAAGGCGAAAGAAAGAGAGGAGATTATCGAAAAGTCAGATTTGGATCGGATAGGCTTGATAAATTAGGTTCCGGAGGTGTTTATAGAAGTTCACAATGAACGAAAGCAGAAAAACGGTTTTCGGAAGGGCTTTTGTACAACAGACAAGCCGTTCCTTTTTATTTTTCTATAGGACGTGACGTCTTTCTGAAAAAGGAATTAGATTTTAGTGAATTTGGGCGTGCTTTGAAGGTGTCATTGTCTTAAATTTGAATTGACATTGCTTTTTACAGATTTAAAAAGTGTACCAAGAGACAACTTCACAAGTTGCCTCTGATATTATTATGTTGTGACAACTGTCATTAGGGCAAATAAGAGGGGTTAAATGGAGACATCAAATAGAGTATCAAAATGAAATATTCAGAATTCAGTCGTAAGCCTACATGCAAAATTTCAAAAATATACAAAGGCTGTTAACATATTATAGTTTCAAAATCAACTTTTAGTCAGGTGATTAAGCATGACCGGCACAGTGTTGCCGACTTTTACATATTGTCTTTTAATATAAATATTTTAGGAAAAGAAAAATAAATTAATTATAAAAATATATAAACAGTTATTATTTACATCAACAAAACTCATCTTCTTAATAGCACTTAAGGGACCTAATGGGTCATTACTACCGCTTTCCTGTTCAAAATATTCTAATAAAGTTGCGAGTTTTTATGGCTATTAAGCTATCTTGTACACTTCACATTAAAAGAGGTTCTAAAAAGAATATATAATGTTCGACTGCAAAGCTAGTAATTATTTTTAAGCTTAAAATATCACAACACAATTAATTTAAACCAAAAACTCGTAATATAATGGCGCGTTCTCACGATTCGTGTACTTGGCAAGTATTTTTTATTGGCCTACAGGGTCTGGCGGGAGTGCGGCGTATTTCCTATGATAAATAACTTAGAAATTCTGTATAGATGCCCGACGCACCGTGTATACCCTGTATACTTTGAGGGAAGACGGCTCTCACACAACAGACAACTCACATATCGGATAGAACTCTGTCATTTAAGGTCCATCTCACCAAGCTTGCTGCAAAAATACGCACACGGACAACATATTACAAAAGCTATGCGGCACTACCCGGGGATCATCTGCGGCCACTCTAAGAACATCAGCCTTGAGCCTCGTATACTCAACGGCCGAATACTGTTCACCTGTCTGGTTGAATAGTGCCCATGTCAACAAAGTGGATGTCCAGCTGAATATCACAATGCGAATCACCTCAAGGACTATACGAACTACGCCCAAATACTGGTTGCCTGTTTTATATATATAAGTAACATACCTCCTCCTAACTTGAGGAGAGAGGAAATATCATTATAAGTGTCCAATCTCAAGTGTCTATCTTTCAACTTTTAAAAATCCGACGTACCTACATCGTACAAGACCCAAATGTTTTTTTTTTATTTAAATTTACACTACACAACAAGTCTAATTGAAAAATAATTCTAAAAATTCAACAAGGTCTCGTTTGCGAGCGATCTCCCACGCGAATCCGCGCAGCGAACGTCTTCGCTTATCGGGCGATTCTATCTGGGAGCTCCACGTCCGTCCGACGGGGCACAAAAGAACAAGGAGCCAGGTGGGGTCGGGTTTCGGGGCCTCCAGGAAACGCGATACTCCCGAGGCGGCTACTCGCGATCCGAGAGTGCACCTATTTTAACTGCATGCATGAAATGCAGTGAAAATACGCTTTCTTTTAGCTTAAGAAACAGCTCGGTACTTTTAATATGAACAATGTTTCTGTAAGTATAATAGGAAGAGTCCCAAACTGTCAAAAGATGTCCATTTCCAACATTTTAAAATCTATTATAAACAATTCTCTTGTCACAGTTTTTGTTACCGTATTCCTCCGAAACGGTTTGATTGATTTTGATGAAATTTCATATGTATATTCAGTCTGAGAATAGGTTTTTATCTATTTTTTATACCAAGTGATAAGGGTGGTCCACCCTAATTTTTTTAAAATTTTTTTTGGACAAATATTTTAATTTTTATTTTTTTTTTATGATGTGGCATTAAAAAATACACGAATCAACAAAGCCATTACAGGGGCACTAAATTCAATTCTTTAGCAAAAAATATAAGCTAACCTTAAACTTAATTAAAGTAAACCTAACCTAACATCGCAACAAAAATCCGCATATACAGGGTACATCAATTATCACTTGATCAGTTATCCCCGCCAGGCATCTACCGGTGTCACTTCTGACCCAGTCAACAGCACGGAGTAGGGATGAGATTGATTTAAGGAATACCGTAAAACGGGGTAACTTGGACAGATTTCAGCTGTATTTCGTGCTCTGTGAAGAAAACTATTGTCTTGAGAACCGTGACATATGTGTCGTCGTAACAATTGAAGCCTTTGTTCTTCATAGCCGAACAAACAACTCCCCCCCTCCCTCCTTCTATTTTTTTTATTTTATTTTTTTGGTGTTGAAGTTATCCCGCATCTGGGGTAACTTCGACACCATGCTTAATTCTACATGAAGTCGAAGTTGGACGTCTCCGGTGCAACTTCGACACCAAAAAAAAAAAGAAAATTTATTATAAATTATTAACTAGAAACATTAGGGAATAGTTTATAGGCCTAAATTAAGACAAACGAAACAAAAAAATAGTCATCTATTTTCAGAACCTTTGGTATGTTCCTACACAGCCTACATAGCACATTTTGCATCTGAACTAACAGAACTTAAAAGACTTTATTTTAACTTAACTAAAACTCATTGAACAAAGTAAAAACATAAATACACAACATTTAAAACATAAAAAACAAAGCAAACACTAGGAACGAGATTCTAATCATCGTCGAAATTTGGAGGACATTCGTATCTCACTTGTTTGGAACCACCCTTGCAATATCCACAAACCCATTTTCCACATGTGACACACTTGATAAAAAACTAACAAAAATGAACTAACCCGAAACAAAGAGAAAAACGAAAGCAAACTAAAAAAAACAAAATTATAATACAAAAAATTTATTAAAGAAAACAAAAACAATAGAAAACACTTTGGATAACCTAAAAACAACAAAAACCTGAAAAAAAAGCATTCTAATATACATGTCAAAGTTACCCCCGCTGTCGAAGTTACCCCGTTTTACGGTAGTTTATATGGCGAAACAACGTTTGCCGGTCGGAGTACTTATGGAAAAAACTCAATAATATTCAAATCTAGAAAGCCACTCTATCTAAGAAAGAAAACATTCGACCAATGTTCACTCCCAGTCATGACCTATGCATGCGAAAGCTGGACACTTAAAACGGACATCATAAGGAAACTGCAGGCCGCCCAACGTTCAACGGAACGAAATATACTGGGAATAACCAATAGAGACCGTAAAAGAATAGAGTGGAGAGAAGGATCAAAACAACAAAAGACCCAGGTTATAGATGTGATCCACAGAGTCAAATCCATCAAATGGCAATGGGTATTGGGAAAAAGAACAGACAAATGGACCACAAAAATTACAGCATGGTACCCACGAGGAATTATAAGACATAGAGGAAGACCGAACCTGAGATGGGACCATTATATTAGGAAATTAGCAGGGATAACTTGGACCCGCATAGTGAACAATAGACAACAATGGGCCCAACTACAAAGAAAGTATGTAAGGGAGGCTACACCATAATTGGAAATGGCTGAACAGGCTGAAAATGACGATGATGATGAAATAATAAACATAACTTAAAAGTATATGATTCACAGTTCATTGCTTTTTTACTTACTCTAACCAAGGCTCTAACTTATGTAAGTATAAGCGATATAATAAAGTATTTTGATTCAAACTAAAATTTACATAATATATTCGTTGCAGTGAGGCTTTATGCACCATTGTTTATATTCGCATATAATCTGATTTTCCGGCTTGGGGGCACTCACCTATACCCAATAAAACTTCGACATATAATCTCCCTTCATAACCTTATTAGGATCGCTTAAACCATCCCTTTCCCATTCAACACACTAACTAAAATGGCGTCTACCGGCGCAGATGTTACTGTTTCCACGTCTCCTACCCCGCCGCACCGCGCTATAAAGCGATTACCGCTTTATCGAAGCACTAATCTGTCATTATACCCCCCTCCTCTTTATCTAGCAGTATATAGCGAAAAGAAAGAAGATCGACGGAAAAAAAAGCGAATCGTTTAATCCCCCTAAGTCTAGCGAGTGACAATAAACATTTGACAATCTGCTCATGGCAGCGCGGCGGCGGCGTTGACAGCCGACCGTCTGTTGTTCGCGATATATCTGTATTTATTGGCGTGGCCTACTTAGACGGGATGAAAAAACGGCTGCCGGGTTATTAGAGAGGCCAATGCGAGATACTGTATGCGTGTTTTTCTTCTTTCTTTTTTTCTCGGTGGAAGAGAGAGGCTATTGTTGGATACCAAAGAGGAGGAGATGTTTAAACGCCAAGGATCGGGTTACCGAGGATGTTTTGTTTTGTTTTTCGGGGTTCCGTTCTTGGTTTACTTCGTTCTTTCTTCTTTTACCACGGTAAAAGAAGTTTTAATACAGGTAAATTCTGACGATTTTGTGTCGAGATAACTAACCGCATCTGTAGGGGGACGTCTTTTTTTAACGTACCTATATAGGTACGTTAAAATATGTTAACTGTCCCAATTATCGGCACATTAAGGGAATGTCCCCGGATTGTCTTTACAAGAGGAAAAACTTTTTTATTATTGACATTTTGAGAAAGATGCATTCTTTATAAAAAAAAACTGCTTAATCTAAAATGGTTAATCCCGTTTATACTTTCCAAATTTCCAAACCGTTTTAGAGAAAATTAAGAAAAACATGAAAATATGGATGAATTTTTTTTTTAATTTTTTTAGTCCTTAAAATCAAAACGCGTTTCTATGGTAATATAACTTCATTTTCATTCTTTGATAGATTGCTTTCATAGAATTTTAATTTACCTAATATTTTGTATTATTTTAAAATGTTAAAGAAGTACAAAATTTATTTGTGTGATAATACCTAGTTATCGGAAATAATGTGATACTTTAATATGACGTTAATCAAAATTAATAATAACCAAAGAATATCCCTAGCTAGAAAAAGAATGGACTCTGCCATACTGAAAAATGGTCCTGCAGAAGTGACGCCATCTATTGAGTAGGGCTTGTTTTAAATGGATCGAAGCGCGGGCTTTTTAAATGAGCGTATTTATTGAATTTTACTCTAAAATAATTAAATTTGATTATTAAATCTTATTTTTTACACAAATTCAACAATACTAATAACAAGTATCGTATGTGTAAAAAATAAGATTTTTCCAATTATTAAATAAAATTAAAGCCAAACATGTGTAAATATTATTTATTAATTAAAGTTTTTATTTATAAGTCAAATATTTAAACATCGTTTATTATAATAAAACAAGACCAACGTAATACGCCCAAAGTTTTGTAAATGGATTAAATATAAATAGGTACTTAAATGATGGCAAAAATAAAAGACTTACATTATATTTTTAGGGTCACAAACAAAAGAAATTGTATAATAACTATCTATCAAAGAAAGTAATTAAATTGATATTTCCATAGAAACGCCTTTTGATTTTTAGAACTGCAGAAAAATTTCTACCATATTTTCATGTTTTTCTTAATTTTCTCTAAAACTGTATTGAAATTTAGAAAAGTTAAACGGGATTAACCATTTTAGAACAAGTAAAATTTTTTATAAAGAATACGTTTTTTTCAAAATGTCAATAATAAAAAGGTTTTCCTCTTGTAAAGAAAATCCAGGGACAGACTGTATATCGTCACCAACATATCCCAATTTTCGTCTAATATCTTTATATTTATGTGTCATTTTACACAAAAATCATTGTTTTTTACAAAATTTTCTTTAGAAATTGCGACACATTGCATAAAATAAAACATAAACAATTAAATAACTAAAAAATAAGCATATAAAATAAAATCTTAATTAAGAATATCTCCGATATTAGCTCAAAAATAATGCAGATATAAGCATTATTAGTGAGTACCTACAAAGTATTAAACATTTCTATAAAAAGAATAAACAAGAAAAACAGTAACGTCATATTTGTAAATAAATATTTCTTCTAACTTTTAACAAAATTAGTTTTACTTTGGCATATCGGGTATATCATAAATGACACTTCTTATTTTTTTTAAATTTTTGTAACAATATCACTTTTAATACACTCCAAAATATCTTCAGAACTCTGATATTTCGCATTTTTAAGATCATAGTTATTTGACAGGAAGCCTATATTAATATGGCTTACATGTCTAATGGTCTAAATTCCGTCGCAGATATCTAGTTCTCGTTGTCCATTTTTAATTGATAATTTATGATAAAATTAATGATAAAAGTGGGTGACGAAAATTGGGCACATCATATAGCCCATCTTCATACTGTCATTTATGGAAAAAAAGATTTAAATCACAAAAAAATAAAAATACTGAATTGGCAAAGAACTCAATGTTTAACATCAGAAATAATAAAAAAAAATTAAAAAAGTTTCAACGAGAAACGATCTGTATCTGGATATATTTTTTGCATTTTTCGTATATACCAGCCGTGTGTCTAAACAACATATATATTTTAAAAAGGAATCGCTAGAGGATTTATCTACCGATCAGATCTTTCTCTCAGCAGCAAAACGACAGGTTTGTCCTTTTCAGTTAGACGTTACAAATGCCCAGTTTTTTATCGATAAATATTTCCCGACTTTCTCGATATGTCTGCCTTCGCTTGTTGGCTTTATCTGCAGTTGGCCGTTTTGTATTTATTCGCATTGTCGAAAAGGGATAGCGATAACTTACTGGGGATAGTTGATTTTTCTTTTATTTCTGCTGTTGGAATTGTTTTATCGATTCTGGAATGTTATATCTCTTTTCCTAATAAAAAACAGTCGTAATAACTCTGTTATGGAAGAGAGTCGTGGAAGAAATATACCGTATGTAACGGAGTATCCATTGTTACTTTGAATGTGGTACACAATGATTCAGTATTGAAACTAAAAGAATTTCGGACTTCTATTGTCTTTATTAATTTTGCTTATACAATGTTTTGGTCAGAATATATCACTGATTATCAAGTGTGAATTAAACTAAATCCTAAAACTACTGAGTTTATATACTAAAGACGAGCATTCACCCGTGAATTAGTTAGGTGCAGTCAAGTATGAGGTTCTCCACTAAGAATACCTGCATTGGAAAGTTTTACGAGTGGTTGCCATATTGTTGAAATTTTCATACTTTGATTGCTAAAGATTTTATTATTGTTAGAAATGAACAAGCCTCTTTAAATTTGATCTTTTTCCAATGGGGTGGTTCTTTGTGGACAAACCGGTCTTCCGATTATTTTATGTTGTGGTGCTTGGACAACACATGATCTGCATGCCCGACTTTATTGTTTCACATCTTTGCGTATGTTTTTTATGTTCGTAAAGTCGTACATGTAGAGGACGTTTTGTCTCTTCAATAAACGACCTGGTAGATGCACTCTTTTTATTGGTTTGATGATTCCGGTTTTGTTTTTGTTAGGATAGTTGATAGTCCTAGACTTAAAAACAGTTTTAATTTTAGACGGCTTAGCTATTCGCCTGATCTTCTCCTATGTTCCTTTCACATATGGAATCGTCAAGAGAGAGAGAGCATCCTCCTCAGAATATGGAGTATCTATTCTTACGTTAGTAACATCATTTGTTATAAACATAAAATAGACTAGTACCTAAAAGACAGTACCTTCCGCTCCGCAGATCGACACACTACCGCTGGAGCTACGGCCGGCCAAAAATTGTTCCTACACTTTATATAATAATTCTTTCAAGATTCGGCAACGCCACTGGAGTAGTTTCAGGATTATACATTGTATGAAAAATTACCTACTGAAATTTGGCCGTGCTTCGTGCTTAGATTTTGTATAGTACAGTACTAACAGTAAACAGTACTTCGATCCGTTCTGTAGCTACAGAGC
This sequence comes from Sitophilus oryzae, assembly GCF_002938485.1. Taxonomy (NCBI): domain Eukaryota; kingdom Metazoa; phylum Arthropoda; class Insecta; order Coleoptera; family Curculionidae; genus Sitophilus; species Sitophilus oryzae. The sequence continues at coordinate 44,209 of NW_022146713.1, read as the reverse complement.
ATCCGTAAGGGAGGGAACAAAATCCTCTGTTAGCCGGGAATTCATGGGCGTGTCGTAAATATTTTAGATAATATTACTTACTTAAACAAAAATTTCAAAAAATGCCCAATCAGTGTTACTTTTTTCAATGTTTTTCCATGTAAATTGCTGTCCTCCATTCACGAATTTCAAGTTCCAGAGCTTTACGCCCTGGGCTACTCGAGAACGGTTCTGAAAGGAGCTGTGCGCGATAGCCTGGTGCCTCCATATGACGCGGAACAGTTCTGAACTTTATGACTCAATTGAATGGAGTGAGAGTATTGCGTTCTTCAACAGTTCAGAGCTGCACAACTGCGAGAATAGAGGACAGTAAATGAGATATAATCTTTGTTAAAAATAAAAAATTAAGAAAATTAAGAAAAGCAATAAAAAATTAACAAAATCACGCAACTTTTTACCGATAACGACTGCACTGTTCTCCAAGTTCGGTCTACCACCGTTTTAATCGACGTTTCTGATAAAAAATTAGACGACGCGTCCAGTCAATAAAAATTCGACAAATTATGCAAGTAGCCAATGTAATGAGGGGGCGGAGTGTATTTTTTCTACATGGACTCTCTTCCGGTTGTATATACGTAGCAATCTCTAAAATATATTGTTGTTTATTTAATTGTGTTTTGCAGTAAATTGATCATTCTCCAATATTGTGTCCGCATTCTTGAAATTCCTTTCACACAGATCTAGGAGGCATACTTTATCTAAGGTTTGTCTATTTATACTGTTTTTCTGAATCGTTCAGATAACTTCCGTTTTATAGTAAATTAATTATTACATATTTATACTACAATTAATTACATTTTAGAGAGTGATATTTTATTATTTTTTTGAGGGGATTCACCGCTTCCCTTGCTGTCATGAACTACACGACGCCCCTATACCAAATTTTGAATTGTATCGTAATTATACTTCAAAATAGGAATAATTTTGACAATCGACCAACCGTGACGCGTCGTAATAAAAACAAAAGACACTCGCGAGCGATCTTAGCGCCATCCATCTCCGGGCGATCGAGAGGGCCGTGACGGCCGGACAAATCGCAGTCGGCCTGGGCAGCAGCATTATTAATCGCGCGTCGCGCAATTCATTTGTTTTATTGTTGCACGTGAATCGTTCTTTTGTTTCTGTTCTTTCGTGGTTTTGTTTTTTTTTTTCTTGTTTTCTTTTTGTATTCTCGTATTTTTTAATTAAGTTAATAACGTGCAGGTAGAGTACGGCGTACTGTTTCTGGAACAATTGCCTTGAGGGGGGTTTGTATGTTTGACCAGAGGTCAGTTTGTTTTGTTGTTAATACGTCTGGAGTTAGAAAGAGGTATTATGGTATTAAGGTGAAAACTTTATATAGGCATAATTAAAATTTTATATCTCTATTATCTTCTAATTTAATAACTGTCATTTTTTGTAAAAAAACGGTTTGGTTTGGTTTGTTGAAATCATAAATTTGAAATGTTTTTTTTTGCATCAATAGTTCAACAGAAACTGTTTTATCATCATTTTTTCGAAGAAAAATTTAGCATTAAAAAAATAAAAAGTTCTCAAATTCGTCATCTCAGTCAAATAACTATCTACTCAAAATGTTTATTTTTTGACTATTTCCATTCTAAATATATCTCGAGAACGGTTGATCATAGCGATTTTTTCGAAGAGACATTTACTCCGTTAAAACAGTTTCTGTTGAATTTTTGACACAAAATAATTTCAAATTTATGATTTCAGTCAAATAACTATTTAGTCAATATGTTTAATTTATGTCAATGATGACAGGTATTGATAATTTGGATTCCAAATATCTCGAGAACCATTACTCGTAGCGATTTATACCAAGAGACCTTTTTTACGTAAAACATGTCGTAAATGTATGTTTTTTCACTCAGTAGTTTTATACAAGTACGGATGAAAAGTTATTACTCTTCAAACCAGTTAAACATATGTAGGTGGCCCCCTCTACAAGTAGGAGTCATATTAGCATCAACAACAAATTTATAATGTGAAAAAACTCCCAGACGCCAATTTTCATTCAAATATTGGCGTTACTTCAGAAATTATTTCGAAAAAATCGAAATAAAAAGGAAACTTCTACACCCTGTATCTCCGTAACGAAGCATTTTAGGACATACATTTATACGTATTTTTTGCTTATTGTTATCTGCAGAATATGCTGCCGAAGTTTCCGGAATACACTTTGGACCACCCTGTATATTGATTTATATTGACCCAACATATAGAGGCAAAATGTAAAGAAACCGCTCATTTAAATATTTAACCAATTAGATTTAATATTCCGGTGAGCAATGAACGAAGTCATCAAGCAATGCGGTAGAATAAATTTGATAAAAGATATACGTTAAGCATAATATTATTCAGCATAATAGCACTTGAAAGTTGCGTGTGAGTGCAATTTCCTTGTATTTATTGAAAAGATTCTTCCAAAATAAATTAAAAAAATATATACCTACTTAATGAGAAAATGTATTTTTTTCAAATACACCATGAGCGCATGGTGAATGTTAACATTCGCCAGTGTATGTTAGAAATAATGATAGTTTACCTATTCAGACATGCCAGGCAACTTGATTGTTGACGTTCATCGGAATTCGAATTTTCACAGTAGCATATAAATTTCGAGTCCATGACGAATCATAGTTTTCATCTAATTAATATCAAATTTATAGATTTACGGACACATATTCACTTATGAAGGGACCGCCATGCCACTGCACAATTGTCCACTTATTTTCATGACGCATAAAAAGGATTCACCAAAAATACCATAAAGATAAACCAGCCAATAAATAATATTCTTGAATCGCTTCATTCGTTCAACTTACACGATATTAAGTATTAATTTTGACGGTAGATGGCCATCGATAGCGAACGTTTTCAAAAACCAATCCGACCGTATCATCGTTGAGCATCACGTAACCCAAGGAGCCGCGCGGAACCCCGAAACAGGGTTCGTTCTTCCAAATTCCTTGTAATTCTACACTTTCGTATATATAAACGAGAAGACATTAGTGTCGTTTCCGTCTAGACCCCGTGTACAGATAGACATCTCTGTTTATAAGGATGATCACGTCACGCTTCAGTAATTCCTACGGTTTTGAAATTTTTCGAATGTGTTTTAAATAGCTGTACATTTTTTGGCATTAAAAAACTACCATTTAAATTGATTTCGTTGTTTTTCTTAATTTAATTTTGACAAATTAACACATTTTTGGAAATATTACACTCAGATGAAAAAAATAAGAGGTTGTTTTTGTTACTTTAACTTTAAAACACCCTGTGCAATAATTTCATATGTAAATTTTCCTAAAATATAATTTTACGGTCAGAACCATGACTCCTGAGCATTTTGTTTTCTGATTCATGTCAATACATGCTTTGGTTAATTTTTAAGAGCGAAATGAACTGATAAAGATCAATTTGGAATTTTTTTAATTATCACTACTTTTTGATGTAATTTTTTAATATGACGACATGATTTTGGTGACTATTATCGTAATGTCGTATTACACTGCATTGGATACTCTATACTAAATTAAAAAAAAACGTTAAATACTAATGATACAGTCCGGGTTTTAATAAACATTAATATAACGATAACAGAACTAACGATATTAAATAAAACATCTGCAATACTCAACTATACAAACAGAAAAAAAAACTAAAAAATACCCTAATACTTTGTATTGCTGCCCTTGGCTGCTATTACTGCCTGTATACGTCCGTTCATACTGTCATTGAGGCTGCATATATATCATATAGCTTTATGTTTTACTGCTTCGTGACCTCTAACCTTCCCGCCAAGCATTTGCCAAACGTCGATCATGATGGGCAGTTCATAGTAGTATATAGTTCACAATAATCATCAAAGCCGCCATGTGCCATGTCATATTGAAAAATAACATCAAAAAAGAAATGATAATTGAAAAAATTGCAAATTGTTGGTGGCAAAAGCTCATTTCGCTCTTAAAGATTAACCAAAGCATATATTGACATGATCCAAAAAACAAAATGCTCATGAGACATGGTTCTGACCGTAAAATTATATTTTAGGAAAATTTACACACGGAATTATTGGACAGGGTGTTTCAAAGTTACGATAAAAAAAACTACCCCTCGATTAATCCTGTATAATATGCCAAATACTAAAGTTTATAAAAAACTGAGTTTAGGAATAAAAGGTGGTATAATTATATACAGTTTGCTAGAAAAATCATGAAAATGGGGCTAAAAATAACAAAAATATAACATTTTAAATTTGACCGAAAAATTCTCCGTTGCGTTTTTTTTGCCTCTGAGTATATTAAAATATCCCAAAAATTAACTTTAATACTAGTTGGTAATTCTTGATTTGACAGACAAAGAAATCCCATAAGTAATTAAATCGATCCCAAGTCTGCGTTTCATGTGTTTTACCAGCCCCTCCCTCTTGACAGCTGTCAATCTTTTAGCTGGGCACTAACCTTCTTCGGTAACTCGATCCGAACCAATATTATTCTAGGCGTAATATACGCGATATCGATTGTCGGAAACCCGGTACTACCGAGAAATTGTTTTAGTGCCATCTGGACTGAGACGAGTTTAGTGACATTTGGATTGACCATGAATCTGTTTAGGTTTCTTTTTTATTTTAAACTTTTTTGACATTCATTAAGAAAAAGAATTGGTAAAATGATCCACCAAGAGCACTCTACATTTGTCATTATTTTTGCTTGGTATACAGGGTTGTCAAGTCAAGAGAAAGGTTTGGGTCCGTATTTACGTGTCTAGAAGTGAATTAATATGGCGATATTCTAAATCGGAGAGAGAAAAATGCAAAGTATTTATTACATAACCACTCTTTCTTCAGTACATCTTATTATGTAATATCTTAACAAGTCTAGAACATCTGTATCAATCGCCGTTATCAATTGTGATCTAATCTAAATCCTAAAATTACTGAGATTCAGAGCAAAGAATACAAGGTATGATATTGCGCAGGTTGGTTATTACGTCACAGGTGATAAACGGCACCATGGTCGGCAAGCTCTGCGCACCAATTTCAAATTGTCAAACAGATGATATAATAAATGTGAAAATAATTTTTCAAATGTCAAGCTCCATGATTTGATATAACTTTTTGGTTATGTCCTAATTCTTCCCTATTTTAGGTCTTTTTTTTGTTAGTGGCAATTGAACAATATGGATTTTTTTTGTCTGACGTATGACGTCACAGGTGAAGTGCGCAAACTTAGCGAAATTGGAGCCGCTATCGATCATACGTATGATTCAGAGCGAGATATTGTCACAGAGCTGGGTGCAATGTGCAATCAACTGAGAATGTTGATATAAAACATGTTTTATAAGTGGTTGCCATATTGTGAACATTGGATTGCTAAAAATATTATTAATGTATGATATAGAAACGGATCATTAAATTTAAAATTTGTCCAATGATATTCCCTGATCTATTATAATTGTTTGATATGTTTAAAAAAATATTAGAAAGATCGCTCACGCATATTATGGCGTCATGTTAATTATGTTAGGGCAACGGCCTATCTACGTCGAAAAACCGGTTCCCAATAGATCACAGAAGTTAAGCGACGTTACACGATACGAGGTGATGGACAGGTGAGCGTCTGGAAACTCTGTTGTGCTGTGAATTCTATAGCAAGTGTGTCAAATCTATTGACACACACTGCTCATTCACGCCGGTTCGGGGCCGGTTGAGATCGGATATCTCGAGACTAAGAATCGATTCAGTCACTCGCCAAGTCGGTAGGCTTTTGACAATGACATGGCTGAGGACCGCGGTTCGGATTCCGCGTAAAGTAGCCCCGTCCAGATTAACGTTGGCGGCAAAAAATGAGATATTAACTGAACATTTACTTTTTTTAGTGTTAATCTAATATGCCAAAACAAAATCCGTAAAGTTAACATTACATACCTACTTGAGTATATCATTTAAAATTATCCAGTTCCGTTTCTGTCACCCTATCTCCTTCTAACATCTCCCCTCCTTTCCAATTCTTCTCTATTTTTTCTTTAATCCGACCCCAGATCTAAATATGCAGCTATTTATCACGCATTCATAGCAGTGACAAGCAGCGTATATAATATATTTTATTTAGGTTTTATTCTTTGCGCCTTTTGTCGTTGGCTGCCTCTGTTCGAGCACTACTGCCACTCTGCCGGGCCAATTGTCACTTCGAAAGAAAAGTAAATATAAATAAATAGTCTTCTAAGAGTTTTAGCGCTGAAGATTTAATAATTCAGGACCGGAACAATAAAATTTGAATTTTTGTTTTTTTTTTCTACACTAAAATATGTATTAAAAACATAAAAACTATCTGTTAGCATTAAATAATATTATGTCAGACTGTATCGTAAAACACTTCTTTACATACTTGATTTAAGAGTTCATTTTACTAGTTCGAAAAAGTAGCAAAATCAGCGTTCGGCATTTAACGTTTTATGTAAAACTGGCTAGGTATTTTTACACAAACGAAGAAGGAAATTAAAGATATATCCGTATTATAGCACATTTTTAGACAGCTTCTTATTTTTAAGATTTTGATGGTCAAACATCAACAAAATATTCCTTATGTTTGGACTAAATTTTCTCGAAAATAAAGACATAATTTAAAATCCTGTTACAATACGGAAATAGATTGAAGTTTTCTGATTACAGTGATATACAATTTATATGGTTTTGTAATAAATTGCTCGCTATTTTATGGCAAATGCTGAAGCTCTGCAAACCTTAATCAAAGCTCGTGTGTTTGAAATTTTGGGCGTGGCTTAACATGACAGGATCGGGCTAAGCCTTAAGCGGCGTTTACACGATACAAGTTTTGCTTGCGCAAATACTTGATGGCAAGTACTTAAATTGAACATTTTAAAATTGTATGTTTACACTGGTCAAGTTATTGCGCAAGAACTATGGATACCACAGAGATTATTAAATATGGCGTAAATATTTAATGTCGTACGTTAAGTACATATTTAATGATTTGCGTACTTTGTAAGAAAAATCAAAAAGCAAGAGTATGGGTAAAACCATGGATAATTCTAAGGAAAAATTATTTATTCCAAAACGTTATATATATATATATATATATATATATATATATATATATATATATATATATATATATATATATATATATATATATATATATATATATATATATATATATATATATATATATTTATACAGTTATATGATACAGAAGAATTGTTACCTACACGAAATGTGAAAACATTCTGTTTTCAAGCAAGTTTTTACTCGATGATCAATTTATTTTATTTTATTTTATTGGGAACTCATATTTTTCTAAATACATATCTGTGAAACTACGGCGAGTGCCACGACTATACTTTGCCTGGTTAATAGACCACAACTATACAGCTACAGTCAGTGATCACGGGAGGCGAGAACAAGGTCATATAAAGTGGCAGAAAAAGAACAAAGGATTTGACAAGGAGTAAATCTACTAGTTTCCTTATACTATGGTAATAAGTTCATTATTATTTTTACCGGACTAAAATTCTATTTATTTTTCTTATTTGTTATCAACTGTCCTGTAGCCTTGTTAGTTTTGTCCATAACTTCTTTCGGAATCACATTTTAAGGACTACATTTTATCAGTTTTTTTTTAAATAAGTTAATTCCTTTATAGTATTTTAAGTGATTCGACTTTGACTTTAATAACATTAAAACAGTTGCGTTCCGTGGATATCCCAAAGCATTTTGCGTCAAATTCAATCTGAGAGAGTTTCGCTAAGCAACATTAAATCCGTTTTTTTTTGTTCCACCTTTTTGATGGCTGATTTTTTTTTATTGATGGATCGGCGATGACTGGATAAAATTCGTATTCTTCTTTTTGGGTATAGCTGTTAATCTTCTGCGGTTTCAGCTGTTATAAGTCAATTTTAGCCGATTATTTTCTACAAGGGTGTGTTAACTCGACGGAAAATAGACCGTTAAATTATGATTCTTTGCTTTATCCATCGATTTTTTTCATATTTGTATAGTTTTAAGTTTTGGACTCAGACAAATAATGTAAATAAACAAAAGTTGCCTAAGTATACCTACATAATACATCCAGTTTGTAACATAGTACCATTGGGTACTATTTTTACAAACTAGATGTAAACAGAAAAATGCTCTAAAATATCTACGTTGTATATCTACGTTTATCTATTAAATAATGATTCTAGTACTTCTCATTAATTAATATTAAACATTATTTCGATAAACTTCTTTATCAAAATATTTATAATTCTTTTTTTTATTTACTGATAAAATGTATATTTGTTTCTGCATCAAAACTTCATAAAAACATAATTCAGATTTCAAAAATTACAAAAATATTAATTTTTGCCACGTGATTGACAATATAAAAAAGTCATTTTAACGCCTAGGCGTAAAAGTAAAGCACCTTTACGCCTAAGCCCAAAAGTACGGAAATATATTATTAAACTTAACCAAAGTTTCTAAATATACAGGGTGGTCCGAACTGTATTCCAGAAGTGTCTAGCCCTAGCTGTCAACTATTAAGCTTGACCAATCAGGTTGGTTAGCGTGGTTACTTGGAGGTGTTAATTCATTTGTATTTGCCAAAAACTCTAACGTGATTGGTCGGGCTTAATAGTTGCCTGCTGGGGCGAGACACAAGTCTGTATTCCGGAAACTTCGGCAGCATATTCTGCAGCTAAAAATAAGTAAAAAAGTTCGTATAAATGTATGTTCTGAAATGCTTAGTTTCTGAGATACAGGGTATAGAAGTTTCATTTTTATTTCGATTTTTTTCCAAATAATTTCTGAACAAAAGTCAACATTTGGATGAAAATTGGTGTCTGTGAGTTTTTTGATATGAGAAATTTGATTTTGATGTCAATATGAGTGAGATTTGTAGAGTGCGCCACCTACATATGTTTTAACTGGTTAGAAGATTAATAACTTTTCATCCGTACCTGTATAAAACTACTGAGTAAAGAATATACATTTACGATGTTTTTTTACGTAAAATAGGTCTATTGGTAAAAATCGCTACGAGTTATGGTTCTCGAGATATTTGGAATCGAAATTATCAATACCTGTCATCATTGACGTAAATTAAACATGTTTAGTATTAGGCTGAAACCATAATTTTGAAATGTTTGTGTGCCAAAAGTTCCACAGAAACTGTTTTATCATCAGTTTTTCGCAGACAAATTTATGATTAATTTAAAAAAATTAAAATTTCTCAAATTACATCGCACGAATTCTAAAATCGTTCAAACTAAGCTTTTTCACAAAAAAAAATAACTAGAAATAAATTCTAAGAAAACGAAAAAAGGACTTAACCCTATCTACGACAAAGCAGGAACATCCCACGAGAGATGGTACATGTTTTTTGAAACATCCTGTATAAGATTGTCTTCATTTTTGCCGTATTTTCAAACTTAGTTGAAGTCAGAAAGTGTGAGACAATATACCACATCTTGCGTAACACTGAATAAGAGAACCGTTTCTCTAGGCCCCTTTAACTGACACCAGGTAAATCTCCACTAAACCGAAAGAAATAAATAAGGATCCGATTTGACTCGGTCGCCGAACGTCAAAAGCAGGCCCACTTCACAGAAAAACTGTAGTAAATTCTTTTTATTGTATTTTTGTCGGGTAGGGAATACCGCAAGAGAGCTCAGCGTCCAGCTTTTTTTCCTTTCTATTGTCTAGTATTCACGGATTTTGCGAAGCATCAGTCCCGCGAAATACGAGAATATAATGTCCATTTGAGAAGAGGAAGGTCAGTCAGATGTCTCCTTAGATCATCGAAATTAACATGGATACATTTATTAACATTAATTTACGTTGTCATTGTCAATTTGCCATAGTCTTCTTCTTTCAAATAGAAAACTGTTATGTCGAGTTTCCATTGTTTTATTTATTTTCTTATTTATATCGTGTAATCAAAAAAAAATATCGTTAAAGGCGGCAGAGGAATGGAAAAGTAAAGATTTCAGTTAACGTCTCCTTTTTGCTGCCAGGGCTAATCTGGACGGGGCCTACTTTGTTTACGCGGAATCCGAACCGCGGTCCCCGGCCATATCATAGCCTGCCGACTTGGCAAGTCTAAATCGCCTATTACTCACGAGATATCCGATCTCATCCGGCCTCGAACCGGCGTGAATGAGCAGTGTGTGTCAATAGATTTTACACTTTTGCCTTTTTTGGACAACAGCACGCTACAGAGTTTCGAACTGGTCACCCGTCCATCCACTAGTATCGCCTTACGTCGCTTAACTTCGGTGTTCTAATGGGAACCCATGGTACAAAGAAAACAAGGTATGATCGATAGCGGCCCCAATTTCGTTAAGTTTGCGCATACCACCTGTGACGTCATACGCCATACAAAAAAATATCCATATTGTTCAATTGCCACTAATAAAAAAAGACCTAAAATAGGGAAGAATTAGGACATAACCCCAAAAGTTATGTCAAATCATCGAGCTTGACATTTGAAAAATTATTTTCACAATTTGACACAATCAAAGTTCACAGATGACACAATCTGTTTGACAATTTGAAATTGGCGCGCAGAGCTTGCCTAAAACCAATGGTGCCGTTTATTATTTTTTTTTATTATTTTCTGGAAGAATTTAATCTAGACATCATTTACTAAAAATTGACAGAAAACTACTCAAAAATTAACAATAATTATAGAAAGATTCTGTATTCTATATTCTGTATATTTTAGAATACAGGTCATGCAACGGAAAATGGAAAAGTCCATGTGGGGAGTTACACTTAGAGATAAAATGCCCAATCAATACCATACGAAATCGAACAGGAGCAAGAGATGCGGTGATATCTGTCTTACATTTTAAATGGAATTGGGCAGGACATGTGGCTAAGATAACATATGCACGATGGATAAAGAGACTTGTGAAATGGAGACCAAAACACGAGGCCTATAGAAGCAGAGTACGACCACCTAGTCGATGGACAGATGATGTTAAGAAAGTGGCTGGAAACTGGATTAAAGTGGCACAAAATAGAAAGAAATGGCTAAAGTTAAGGGAGGCTTTTATTCAGTAGTGGACGGAATAAGCTAAATATATGATGATGATGATAGAAATATTAAGAAAGGATAGAACGTTCGCGACACAACTCTATTTCCAAAAAACGCTCGATGTATAACCCGTGATATAATCTGTGGACTTGGAAGCTTGCGATGAGAATTTTCAGCGTCGTATTGAGTTTTCTGATTTCAACTACAACAACTGCATAAAGATCCTTTTGAGGTTTCACCAACATGTCTAGAATTCCAAGTAGAATTCTAAGATGAATAAATGGTATATTATTGAATCTTATCAATTGCAGAAACTGCAATGCGACACTTGTAGAATGTAGAATCTATGGGATGGAGGTTAATCGCTGTAATCTTACAGATCTATTCCCCCCTTTCTTGAGTGCATGACAAATGCATCACAAATAAGATTAGATCTCCATCTTCGATATCAGCGGTACCATACGTACTTCACGGCACAAATGGTTGCCGTCTCGGCGCACTCAGTGGCGCTCACGGCTCATCAGATAAGGTATTTTGGTGTTTCCCCATTTTTCCCACAGAATCTGCATTAGCCGTTATTTTTTAGCTTCAATTTACTAAGGTGTTTGTTGAGGAGCCAGTGTCCTGTTAAAAACCGTAATAGTAAGTTCTGAAAAATTTCTTCGGATATCTTAGACCGTTGGAGGATTCCTATTCCAGGTTACGAATGGAATCATCCAGGTTCTTGAGCTTTAAGTTTTTTTTCATAAAAAGGGGCCGTCCTCTGCCGGAAACACAGCGACCTGTGAGGCCTATCGTGTTTGTCCCGTTTCTATATCTACACCCATTCTCCTATCCCTGTGCCCTGCACTAGCTTATGCAAGTCCTTGATATATTTATCGCAGAGTCTGCAGCAAAGACTTCCTTGATACAGGTTGAGCTTGTTCAGGTAACACTTGACAGCCATGTGTCCTGTCAATAGGCCTGTTGTCATCCGCACTTTATTCTTGCTCAGCATTAGCAGTTCTTTTGCGGTTTTAGAGCTAGGTCCTTGGATAAAAGCCTTGCTGTGCCTGTGCCCCTGTCTGTTTCTCCAATGGGCATTCTACTTTTCCCTGATCCAGAGTTTTAGTGCATTACGGGCCATACATTTGGGTATTCCCAGTACTGGCTCTGGACCAAGATAGGTTGAGCTTTAAGTTGGTTTCCACTAGGGAAGCTGAACGGTTGTGCTTCAGATAGTGGAGGGTTTGCTTCTTTTCTGGACAGATCGTATGTTTTTTCATTGCCCTCTATACTTGGTGGGCTGGCACTCAGAGTAGGAGGACTTTATTGTTTTTGCCAAATTTGTTCAGCTTTTCAAGGCATTCTTGTCCAACTTTGAATTGATAGTTACTGAGTTGATCGTTTTTAATGCTGCCTGACATCGAATAACATGGTTATTTCTTGTTTCTGATGTAAGATAAGTTGTACACATCTTTCGACAGCGTAGATTTTTAGCCCCTTGGTTGGGAATATTTAGTTTTCGGCCCAAATACTCCTGTCCCTGTTCCATCTTCTATATTGAAACATTTTTAGACTATGTTGTACATCTTATCGTATCGGCTTGCCTTAAAAAGACATGTCATGGTCTACAATGTGAGCAAATTTGATGATAGAATTTTTAATATATGGAGTTAAACACACAAGAATTTGAGTTAACTAAATTGCTCAAACTTGTTATATGATAAAATCGAATCAATACGACACAAAAAGTGACGGTTGCATTCTTAAGCCAGCCGCAATATAGACAGGAATTCGAATGAAGCCCGCGTGTAAACGAACCCTGGAAAGTGAATCTGCTTTATTTTCGTCGGTGGCACGCACATCGTTCGAAAATAAACAAAAACCGAAAATCGCTTTATTAAATCACGCAACACCTCAGACACGCACTTTTAGACTTCGAGACCATCCATCTATCTTGGAATTTAATACATTTTAAATAAAGTATAAGTCATATATTATATATATATATATATATAAGATTAATTTACATATTTATTATTTCATTCGATAGTTTTAAGAGAGATCAAACTCAGTAGCGATCAATTCTAAGTTAGAGGTCAGTTTTGGTCCTCATTTTTCTTTGAAGTTTTTGACGTTATTGTTCAATGTGACAAGGCGGCTTTGGTGATTATTGTGGACTATATACTGCTATGAACTGCCCATCATGTTCGACTTTGGGCAAATGCTTGGCAGAAGGGTTAGAGGTCGCGAAACGGGTATATTTTACAATTTTTTTCTGTTTGTATACTTGAGTATTACAGATGTTTTCTTTAATATCATTAGTTCTGTTATCGTTATTAATATTTATTAAAACCCGGATTGTATCGTTAGTCTTGTAATAGTCACCAAAACCATCTCGCCATATTAAAAAATTTCATGCCATCAACATTTATGCTAAGGAAATGTTGACATCCTCAGGAAGTTAAGAATAACCAGTTAATCGTTACTAAATATAACCAGGTAAATCAGTAGACCATTTGTACGCCATCACAAGCAAATTAGAAATCTGAAGGATCTCTACCAGGAGATTCCACAATTTTTCAAGACAAAGCGCTCTAATAATTATATTATTTCATGTTTAACACTATAAATTGTAAATATATTGAATTATAACGCATCAGCTCTTAATAAAAGATAGATGGACCTTCGCACCGGTATAAAAAAGACCTAACTTCGCATTTAATAGCTGGCATTGTAGCGTTTGACAGATCTATTTTGCGGATCCGTTCAGCAAACAAGAAGGAATACGACGACAAAGAACGCGAGAGGCTAACAGGGCGATAGAGGGAGAGAAGAGGCACGAAATCGAGCGAAAAGAGAATAAAATCGTCAAGAGGGCCAACCTGCAGCCACCTCTTTCACGGCCGAACGGCAACACACAACCGAAAATATATCGAGGCAATAAATAACAATAAATCAAAAATAAATAAAAATGACAATGAGGCAATAAATCACGTTTACGGCCGGAATATTTAACCTCCGGCCAAGTGCCCGTCCTCGGGCCCGATTCCACGTCGTATTTCGCACAAAAGGAACGATCCGCAAGCAATAAGGCCGATTCCACACTCGCGACTGTCGTAAACTGCACCGTTTCGTATAGGCCGGAGGTGCAGAAGAATAGATGCGGGCAGGGGCGGATCTAGACTATTATTTTGGGAGGTTCAAAGTCGCAAGAAATAGGTTTTTGGACCAAAATTACAATACTATCGACTTATCAAAAAAGACTCGTACTAGAAAATTGGAATTTGTTAAGGTCAGTGAACCAATTAACGCCATATTAAAGTTTCATGAAAAAAATATATTCGGTTGCTGTTGGCGCTATTAAGAACACCTTGTCCCAAATAACGCCAATTGTAATTTCGATGAAGAAAACATACCAGAAGTCAAAGCGCTCTAATAATTATATTATTTCATGTTTAACACTATAAATTGTAAATATATTGAATTATAACGCATCAGCTCTTAATAAAAGATAGATGGACCTTCGCACCGGTATAAAAAAGACCTAACTTCGCATTTAATAGCTGCATTGTACCGTTTGACAGATCTATTTTGCGGATCCGTTCAGCAAACAAGAAGGAATACGACGACAAAGAACGCGAGAGGCTAACAGGGCGATAGAGGGAGAGAGGAGGCACGAAATCGAGCGAAAAGAGAATAAAATCGTCAAGAGGGCCAACCTGCAGCGACCTCTTTCACGGCCGAACGGCAACACACAACCGAAAATATATCGAGGCAATAAATAACAATAAATCAAAAATAAATAAAAATGACAATGAGGCAATAAATCACGTTTACGGCCGGAATATTTAACCTCCGGCCAAGTGCCCGTCCTCGGGCCCGATTCCACGTCGTATTTCGCACAAAAGGAACGATCCGCAAACAATAAGGCCGATTCCACACTCGCGACTGTCGTAAACTGCACCGTTTCGGATAGGCCGGAGGCGCAGAAGAATAGATGCGGGCAGAGGCGGATCTAGACTATTATTTTGGGAGGTTCAAAGTCGCAAGAAATAGGTTTTTGGACCAAAATTACAATACTATCGACTTATCAAAAAAGACTCGTACTAGAACATTGGAATTTGTTAAGGTCAGTGAACCAATTAACGCCATATTAAAGTTTCATGAAAAAAATATATTCGGTTGCTGTTGGCGCTATTAAGAACACCTTGTCCCAAATAACGCCAATTGTAATTTCGATGAAGAAAACATACCAGAAGTCTATAATTTTTTTTAAACACACAATACATCTGTAAGGTCGCGGTGATTAAGATCTATACAATATTCTTTATCAACAATATGTTCAGCAAAGCCAAGATTTATCCGGTCTACCGTCTTATATCTTATCTGAGCTAAATGTTCTTTAAATCTAGTTAATATTAATCTTCTATAGTTTGCCCAACATATTTTTCATTACAATCTTTACAAGAAATTTCATAAATACCCGATCTTTCCAGTAGAGGTGTTTACCTAATAATTGTTGTAATTTATTATTAGCACTATATACAAGTTTATAATTAACATTCTTAAAAATTCCTTTTAGACCACGGGATAATTCTCTATCAAACAATATTGAAAAATATTTTGACGTATCTTTCTCCACTTCAAAAGTCGAATTTTCAGAAATCAAAAACTTATACCTACGTTTTCTAATTATTTTATCAACTATTGAAGGAGAATAGCCGCGGTTTTTTTTCGATCATACGGTACTTTACTATATTTTTACTGCGATACTTTACTATATTGTTTTGTCATGATTATACTTTCTAAATACTTATGTAATTTTTTTTGGAGTATAATAGTCTACTAATTACTAATAGTAATAGAATGGCAGATTAAATCACAATATGTGCCATTCTATTACACTATTAAAAAAATTATCAAAAATTATCATCTGCTGACACTAAATCATAAAAATTAAAATATCTTGGAAATCTTTGTTTAAAAGTAGGCAACCTTATTATGTAGTATTTTGAAGAGATATTAATTTTCCATTGAATAGCGGAATAATATACTGGGTGTTTCATTTCAAATAAAATAATTACTTGCTTTTAAATGTAACCAAAGTTGAATATTAATTTTGTCTCACCCGCTATAACTTTTTGGGTCCAGTTTCAATTGGAGTTAAATTATAATGGTTATTTTAACGCCATATTAGGTCCAAGTAAAGTCCAATTTAGGTAGCTTTTATTGAAATTTAAAAATTGTTCTTCATTTTTGTTGAATGTTAAATATGCCAAAAACCTTTCATTTTAGTCATATACTTGTTAATTGAAACTCACCTTTATTTTTCTCCTAGAATCCAAAAATCAATTAATATATAGGGTATTCGATTACAAAAACTTTGATGTGTAAACTTTTTTGGGAACACCCTGTAGAACTCTATAAATGCTCTAAATGAAACTACACATGCTTACAAAACTTCACTTTAATACAAACTGTCGTTCTCCTTGGAGCCTCCGCGTCGTATGAGAGGCGCCACCCTGTATAATAATATATAATACAATATTATAAAACACATAATATATAATAATGTATATTTAATTTGTTTTTCTAATGTAAATCTATAATACTGACATCTTTTCTTCGTTTACTTAAATATGTAAAAAAAATGTAGAAAAAAAACTAATTTTTATAACAGTAAAATTTAGGAATACTAAAAAATAGTAAAAACAATAATGTAGTACAAAATTTCAATTAGTGTAACTGTTTGAGTACCCTGTATATGACATAACCAAATAAGACTGCTACCCAAAAACTTGATTTGATTAGTGCCATAACAAACTTTAAAAATCAATAAAAGCAAATGTGACCAAACAATGTAGAAAACAACAAATGTACTTAAAAAAAATCAAAACACAGCTAAAACATTTTTTACATACAAGCTAAGTCGATTGAAAATATTTTCGGTGGATTGTAAATGATTGATATTGTTGAATCAGACATATATATTTTCTTTTATTTTTAAGTGCTTACCAATTCAAATTAAAATACCCAGGTCACAAACAAATTATTTTATTAAGGTATGAAAGGCGCGAGAGTAAAAATTAAGACATAGGTAATAAACTAAGCAGACTTGAAAGATACTTGTTTCTTTTTGGGTCCATCCTAAAGGGTCAAAGGTAACTTTTTTATCCCTTTTTTTCGTCCATTCCAACCGCCTACGTATGATGGAATGTGGGACCAAATCGTTTGGGTTCGAGATCGCATATACCTATGGTTCCCAAGCCCATCATTCATGGACAGCGTTTTGGATGGACCCATATATGAATAATGCGATTTTTAATAAAACAAAACTAACTAATAATATTAATGTATGTATCTTTTTTTTTATGTTGATTAAAATATTTCGACTCTTTATTTTAAATGCCAGTAAAAGAGCGAAAATATATTCTGAACTTAATTCAACACGTAATTTAAATTTTGATTAACTAATTCTTTGTATTCATTTTAAATTCAATCATTGTGAATGTTTGTATATTCGTTAGCAGCAAAATAATTTAGGTACAAATTATTTTTGCCTATTTATAATTAGGTAATATTTATTTATCTGATAACATCTGGCTAGTAATTAGGAAGTTATAATGAATATTAATTTACAACTTATATAATTGACTAGACATAAATGTCAAAAGCGACAAAATAAAAATAATTTATACTATTTAATTGTTGTCGTAATTTTTCATTAGAAGAAGGAACAGATGTTTTTCTGATAAAATAATTTTATTTTAAAATTTAAATATTCTATTGTTAATATTGTTGATTTGAAAAGTTTATTTTTATTCAAATACGTTGTTATTATCAGATATTAGCAAGATTCTCATTGATCTTGATCTTGCTAATAAGTACTCTTGGTCCTGGACTTTTTGGAAGACTCTTTCAAGTCTTGCACCTTCTGATTTTTACCGAAGGTATTTTCTACGTAGAAAATCATTACATAAATAGCTTTTTTGATTAATCTAATTCAAATGAAACTTTGAAGAAAGAAACATTATTTGTTTGATTTTTTTTATTTTTTAATATACAGGGCGGTCCAAATTGTATTCGGGAAACTTTGGCAACATATTCTGCAGATGAAAATAAGTAAAAATGTTTGTATAATAGAGGAGATACAGGGTGTAGGAGCTACATTTTTATTTCGGTTTTTTCTAAATCATTTCTGAACTAGAATCAATATTTGGGTGAAAATTGATGGCTAGGTGTTTTTTGATATGACTCTAGACATTTCTAAAATACCGTATGAAATGAAAATGTATAACGGGTATGAAATGACAATCGTTGTCATTTTATATGTAAATTTAATTGGGAAATCATCGATCGTCATTTCGCCGTTTTTTTGGGATCATACGGTGTCTGTTGTTACAATTTTATTTTTTAATACCATCTCGTTGTATATGTACTTATAAACATATACAAAAAGTATACATATTACCATTTCCAGAAATAGGAAATAAATGTTTAAATACTTTAATACCGGGTGCGTTTCAAAATTAGTTCACCTCCATAAATTTTTATAGATAAAAAATCGAGAGTTGGTATGTTAGTATATGACATAAATTAGGATTGATTGACGTATTCAATTGTTTTCGGTCACTTCTTGTTTAACCGGAAATGACTACAGCTTTTGATTTTTAAATGGCACCCTAGGATTTTTCTTAGTTTATTCTAGAAAATGACACTCTTAATAGAATAATGACATATCATATGTCATCTTTTGACATTTTCGAATATGGTTTATTTGAAATTACAACATGCGATTCATAACGACAATTTGTCTCGAAATACCAAGTGTATGGTACCAAATTACACCTTCTTTTCATTGGAAAAAATTGAGATATGATTAAAAATACAATTTAGGCATATTTTATCTGGCCAGGACAAAACACTAAAAATATTCGACGATCAAATCTATTTTTCCAAGTTTCTTTGATTAAAAATTAGTGTTTTTAACACAGCCAGTGGCACTCTAGATTGAACCTTAAAATACAATTTTGTCTCGAAAGTTGACATATTGTCATTGTTGTTGTGACATATGTCATTCTGTTCAGAGTGTTATTTTCTATCGAATAAAGTAAAAAAATACCGAGAGTACCATTTAAAAATCATTTCCGGTGAAACTGGAATGGCGGAAAAGAATTGAAAATGTCAATCATTCCTAATTTATGTCATATACTAACATACCAAATCTAGTATTTTTTATCTGAAAAAATAAAAAAGTTATAGGAGTGAGCCATTTTTAAAACGCACCCGGTATACAGGGTGAGTCTTAAATAAATGCAAATATTTTCAGGGCTGGTAGATCTCCATAAAAGAAACATATTTTCTGTTTACCGTTTTTCAAATAAGGCCAAAATAACCCAGACTTTGAAAATAAAATAAAATGATTTTTTGCTTAAATTTTGAGAACCACTGGATCTTTTCTGGATTTTATTTCTTTTAAATTTAATCTACTATACAGGGTGGTCCGAACTGTATTCCGGAAACTTCGGCAGCATATTCTGCAGATAAAAATAAGAAAAAAGTTCGTATAAATGTATGTCCTAAAATACTTAGTTTCGGAGATACAGGGTGTAGAAGTTCCATTTTTATTTCGATTTTTTCTAAATCATTTTTGAAGTAACGTCAATATTTGGATGAAAATTGATGTTCGGGAGTTTTGTGACACGACAAATTTGATTTTCTCATGTCCAAAAACTCCCAGACACCAATTTTCATCCAAATATTGACGTTACTTCTTAAATTATTTGGAAAAAATCGAAATAAAAATGAAACTTCTACACCCTGTAACTTTTTTACTTGTTTTAATCTGGAAAATATGCTGCCGAAGTTTCCGGAATACAGTTCGGACCACCCTGTATATATTTTGCCATATTATGAATATATTATGTCTTTTAACTAAACATTTCCAAAAGTTCCAAATTTTATATCTATGGTTTTTAAAAAGAATTCATATTTTGTATTATAATAGTGGACAATAAAAGTATTACTATAACTTATTTTCCAAGTTTACACATTACTAAATCCTTTTTTCCTTGTTATTACAGGCGAGAAACCCTTCAAGTGCGAATTCGAGGGCTGCGACCGACGCTTCGCCAACAGCTCCGACCGGAAGAAGCACTCGCACGTCCACACCTCCGACAAGCCCTACAACTGTCGCGTCGCGGGTTGCGACAAGTCCTACACACACCCCTCCTCACTCAGGAAGCACATGAAGGTGCACGGGATGAGCGGGAGGTCACCTCCTCACTACGACTCCGACGGTGAAGAAAGCAACACTTCCAGTGCGGGTTCCATCTCGGTGGCTGTGAGTCCGCACGTGCAGAACTCTGGTGGGCTGCAAGTGCCTGGAGCGACCTCGATCAGTGACTGGTATACGGGGTGTCAGCCTCCGGGACCCAACAGTCATACGGAACATCTGAGTGGGCTGGGTGGTCCGTTTAGTGGGTTGCATCATCACACGGGGGCGGCCACGGCGTATTAGGGTTTAAGTGATGTTGAAGATTATTGTCCAGTTGAAATGTTATACACGTTGAAATAAATAAGTCTTTGTG
The DNA here is from genome assembly GCF_002938485.1 of Sitophilus oryzae. Taxonomy (NCBI): domain Eukaryota; kingdom Metazoa; phylum Arthropoda; class Insecta; order Coleoptera; family Curculionidae; genus Sitophilus; species Sitophilus oryzae. Next base: position 23,553 of record NW_022146713.1, on the reverse strand, counting down.
GAGATAACAGAGCGGATAGAACTGTTATTTGAAGAATAACAGGTTTCTTACAGTTGGGGGTTGGAATCTTAAAATTGATCTTATCTCAATCTTTAAATCACTGTTTTACCACAATACACCAAAACACTTTACTTTTATACTTGTCGCGCGTTTTGCTAACTAAGTTTTGCATCATCAGCAGATGATTAAAATTTACCGTTTAGTTCTAATCATCTGCTGATGATGCTAACATAGTTAGCGAAATGCGAGTCCAGTGCAAAAGTAAAGTATTCTGCTGATGATGCTAACATAGTTAGCGAAATGCGAGTCCAGTGCAAAAGTAAAGTATTTTGGTGCATTGTGGTGAACTATTTTGTTGTTTTAAGACCAAAGGCTCCAACCCACAACTGTAATTTTAAAAATAAACAGTAAAACTCAAAGAAGAAATTAAACTAATGTTAGTAGATAATTCTATAAGTCTAAAACAAAAACGACACTTCTAAGGTTTTTCGAATAACAGTTACTCTCAAAACTCGTTGTTTATTTATATGTTTGTTAAATTTCGTTGCACACTATCCCAACTTGTTATAGTCCACTGTTATTTTTATACCTGTTATTTTTTAAAGTACCAAAACAACAGTTACTAACTGTTATTTCTAAATAACAGCTCTAAAATATCAAAAAATTTGCTTCTCCTTCATTAAGTATTACAATATTGACATTAATTATGTTTTACTATTACGATTATTTTTATACAGGGTGAGTCTTAAATAAGTGTAAATATTTTCAGGGCTAGTAGTTCTCGATAAAAGAAACATATTATCTCTTTATCCTTTTTCAAATAAGTCCAAAATAACAGATATTTTATTTTGAAAATTTCCCAAAAAAGATATTTTTCGTTTAAATTTTGAGAACCATTGGATCTTTTCTGGATTTTCTTTCTGGTAAATTTGATCTACTACCTATGTTGTCATATTTTGAAAATATTATGTTTTTTATCTAAAAATTAAACAAAATTCTAGAACATTTTTGAAAAAATTCCAAATTTTCATTTTTTTAGGGAGAAAAACCTCATAGATGTGTTTCTGGGGTCGAAATATATTACCCCTAAATATATTTGTACTTATTTAAGACTCGCCCTGTATAAGTAATCTGCATAAATTAATAATAATAAGATAATTAATATTTAAGTAACATTAAATTAACTAATCTAAATAATTTTATTATAAGCCCACTAATACCTTCATAAACTCATATTTCTTCGTAAATATATATATTTTTTCTAAAACAAAAATTACCAAAACATACACTTCTAGACTTCAGTTTTAATGTGTATAATATTTCTTAAAACATTCTATAAACGTTATACAGATTGGATGGTTACAAATATCTCCACATAAGAACCATTCTGGGAAAATGAATTTCTAATAGAATTATCCAGTCTGTATAATAAATCTTTTATAGACAAATTTTGTATTCAAGGGGGGTGAAAATTGTTTGGTTAGGAGGAATAGATAAAATATAAATTTTATGTAATTTTGACACTCTTCTTTCTAGCCTGTGATCGAATTATTGTTATTTATTTTGTTTGTTTATAAAAATACGCTGTATATATTTTTGTAAATGTTGCTGTGAAGCTGTAAATATTTTTACATATTATGTTTTCTAATTGTCTTTTGTAAAGTAAGTTTTAGCAATATTTTAATGAACAGCAAAAACAGAAATTGCAATACAACTTATTATAAACTCTGTTCTTGTTTTGTATTAATTCTTTTTTAAATACAGTGTGATCAAGAAGTTTTATTATCATGTGTGCAATATATTATGTAATGACAGAGGAAAACAAATCTTATGAAAAATTATATTAGAATTCTGTCAAAGTCAAAGCCCACTTGACTATATAACTTTTTGACTGTAATGTAATTAATTGATGTACATACCGTATGATTGAAAAAAAAACGACGTCCAGTTAGCTGGGAAATGACGATCGATGACATTTCGCATATAAAATGACGAAAATGAAAATATAAGTGATATTCATTTCATAGCCTACGCTGACGCCGTTTTTTATTGATCATACAAATCAAATTAAATATGTACCTATATTTAATCTGAGTTTATTATATGTTTTATGTGTTTAAAGTAATTTGTGAATGATTATATTTTACAATAAATGATGTATATTTATAGGCCATGCAATTTTTGTTTTATATTATTGTAAATTCGCCTTCATGTAATTTTTATCTTGGAATTAATAAAATGTTGCTAAAACCTTAATTTTTGACTGTGAATATTAAAAATCATTGTATATTTATATAAATATTTTTAATATATTGAGCGTTCCTTCGTGCAATGAACATATTGCTTGTTTTATGAGCAATTGTGTCGTATAAAAAAAAATCGAAAAGTTTTAAAGTTTTAATGAAAAACGAACTTTTCGACATGCCTCTCTACAGTTAATTTCTGTAAGAGGAAGAAAAACACAAATAAACAACAGTGTAAATTTCCATAAGCCCGAATCTAAAAATAGTCGGGAAAATATTGTAAAAAGAATTTTATTGTAAATAAAGCTGTCACTATCAGGGATCTCTGTATATCAGAAAACCTTCGAGAGTTTACTATAAATAAAAAATAAATAAATCTTGACTGATATACTTTAGGTGTTTTATTTAGCTGCCCTGTTGGAAAAATAAACGAAACCATAGAGGTATATTTAGACGGTATCGATCGTCGGGGTATACCAAAATAATGAACAGAAACCTTGCTCTTGGAATTTAGAAGTTGATATAAATTTAGTGCCGAACATTAAACTTACTTAAATTTGATTGCAAAAATTTATATTTCATAATAAAACTTTTCTTTGTTGCTATAAGAAATATGAACTGTAAATACCGGGTGCGTCTCAAAAGTGGCTTATCTCTATCACTTCTTTATTTTTTCAGATAAAAAAACGAGATTTGGTATGGCAGTATATGAAATAATTTAGGATTGGTTGACGTATTCAATTGTTATCGATCACTTCCTGTTTCGCCGGAAATGACTACAACTTTTGATTTTTAAATGGCATCCAGGGCCAGCGCAAGGGCCGCCCGGGGCGCCGTATACGAGGGGCGCCACGACGGCAACTAAAATATTTAAAAACAGTAATCTAAAAAAGAGTAACGAATGACCAGATCAATAATTAATTGGTACTATGAATTTCCACATTAAAATATTGCCAATTACCACACCACATAGGAAAGAATAGCTGACTAAACATTATAAACACTACTATATCCTAGACGTATCCTATTAGAGTTTACTGAAATTAGGCTCAAAAATCCTCTGCACGAAAATTTTGGGATAGTTTTAATTTCTTCCATTCTATATGTTTTTTGGGTGCTCTATTCGAAACTGGGATTTGCGAATTCATTTTCGTGGAAAAATCTTAAACAAAATAAAATAAATAAATATAAATCTAATTTGTTCGTGGTATTTTACTTATAATTCAAAAGCTATCAACTTTTTGTAAATAACCTTTCTTTCCATAATTCTTGTTTTTATAAATTTTCTATAAACAAACTGTTTTGGGTCAAGAGCCAGCAAAATTGACAGTTTTAGACTGACTGCTCAAAATAGCACTTTTTCTACTACTATTTTATTTGTTATTAATGGCTGATGTACCCTAAAATTATATGATGTAAATATTCATTTGCAAGAAGCTCGATATCCTTATTATCCAAAAAAAAAAGCTTATAAGTTTGCCTCATTAGTTAAATTAATTTATTAACAGTAGTGGGAAAATACATATCAATCTGTTGATGATTTTGATTTTCCCAATCGAATGTGTAATAATACACGGAAAATGGTAGCAGAATCGTAGAATTTTCTCATTAGAGCAAGACAAAAGGAATGCATCTCAAACACTGGCTGAACCTCATTTTGAAGTTTATGATCAGATACAAAACTGTATCTGATCATAAACTGATTCTGCATGAAATCATTGATTGAGAAAAAGAAAAGAAAATTTTCTTAAATTCTAATAGAAAATAATGCAACTGCTTGAAACTAAATACCTACTAATATTTTCAAAGATCACTTATACCAGAACGAGACTACCGAAGTTGGAATTCTATTTCTCATAACTCTATATACCGGGTGCGTCTCAAAAGTAGCTCACCCCTATAACTTGTGTATTTTTTTCAGAAAATAAACGAAATTTGGTATGTTAGTAGACGCCATAAATTAGGATTAATTGACGTATTCAATTGTTTTTGGTCACTTCCTGTTTCACCGGAAATTACTACCTACAACTTTTGATTTTTAAATGGCACCCTCGATAGCATCCTCGGTATATTTCTACTTTATGACATATGGTCATCTTTTGATATTTTCGATTAAAAATATGATTTAACTTTTAATCAAGGAGCCTTGGAAAAATAGATTTGCTCGTCTAATGTTTTTCGTGTCTTGTCCTGGTCGGTTAAAAGATGCCGAAATAGTATTTTTAATCATATCTCAATATTTTTCAAAAAGAACGAGGATGGTTCGTTAACATATTTGGAAAAAGCATTTTTTACGAATGATTTGGTACCACACAACTTGGTATTTCGTATTAAATTGTTGTCAAATTTATGACCATAGCAATCTAAATTAAAATTTAAAATGCTATATTTTTTTAATTGAAAATGCTAAAAGTTGAAATGCTATGTCATTCTATTCAGAATGTAATATTCTATCAAATGAAGTAAAAAAATACCAAGGGTGTCATTTAAAAATCAAAAGTTGCAGTCATTTCCGGTGAAACAGGAAGTGACCGAAAAGAACTGAATACGTCAATTAATCCTAATTTATATCATATAATAACATATGAAATCTCGTTTTTTTATCTAAAAAAAATTAAAAAAATAATAGAGGTGAGCGACTTTTGAGACGCACCGGTATATCCTAGATAAATTGTACATAGTGCAGGGCGCAGGGATCAGCTACAAAGATATTACAATAAAAATAAATAAATAAATCTTGTACTGTACAGATTACTACTGATCTGTTGATTGCTATGTTATATGTAATTAATTTGCTAGTTAAATTTATATAGAAGTAGGAAACAAAGAAATAACAAATAAAATTTACGTGGGTCAGCCCAATCACTTTAATGAAAATTTGACGAAAGGAGAAAGAATAAAAAAAATTATTAGAGAGTGGAAGCTTTTGACGCAGTTAGTTTTTATTAGCTAAGTAGATGACAAAACCACGGAACATACTAAAGAAGAACTCCCGTGCATTTATTAATTTCGAGTTTAAATTGGCGCCATCTAGTGTGGCAAGAATAAATTAAACCTGGCGGAAAATTTGAATGTACCATATTTTATTATTTTTATGTAATTTGTTTGAAATGTAGATACAAAACAGTCAAAAACAATCAGATTTTCAGAAATCAGAATAAAAACTTATTTTAACTTATTTTATTACATCTGATTGTCACTAACTGGTTCGTAATTACTCTGAGAATAAAGAAAATAATTAAAGGATAGGTAATATAAAGGAGTTAAAATGTTGTAGTGTTAAGAGGTTCCATCACACATTTTACGATACAGATAAGAATAGATTCAAACTATAAGATAGGTATTTATTAATAAAGCTAATATAAATAAATTATACTTTGAAATTTTCTTCGAACTTCCTCCAAATAGTTTTATAGGTACATGATTTCTCCAAAAAATTAAAAGTAAAAGTAACTTAAATATTCATAAAAATAGAAGTATTTACAAAAATTATTGTAATACAAAGCTGGGCGAATCTTGTAATAAAGTACGTAGGTATCTGAGACAATTTAATTTTAAATAAACAATGTTTTCAAATTCCTAACTCGGTTTGTGAAAATGATGTTTTTTTATCACTTACTACTTCTTCACCAAGATCAGAAGTTCAGAATAATAATAAACAGCTGATGATTTCAAGTTTGGAAAAGTGTGATTTAGATCGGTAGAAAAAGGAACAAAATATCTGCCTTTTTGTCAGTTTTTTGGCAACTATAAAAACTTGATGCGCCACCTAGCGCACTCCGAATTTACTATTTAAATTAACAGAGCCTTCAAGGTCGTATATCGCAGTTGACTGACTAATATTGATACAAATAATTTATAACAAAAATGTTGAATAGATGCTTACAGAAAGACTAAATAAAATAAACTGACTTGGTTTTACATGAGATCTCACAACTTTTTATAGTGGAAGAATTGTCTTGCGAGACTTGGCATTTTTTTACATTCTATGTTTTTGATGGGATACGTTTTAACATTAAATTCGTATGCTTTTTCATTATTTGTCTCACGTTTGTTCTCTTGTTTCTTTTCCTGCATCACTAATAAAGATTTTTCAATTTTCTCTGTTTTTTTTAAAGAAATTTAATAAAAAAAATACCAAGCCTATCACGATGTGTTAAGTTGTCCATTCATCGTCCAAAAGCCGGCGTTATAAGGGCCATTATCTGTGACAGGAGCGCTATCGAAACCGTGCGCCATTAGCGATAGCGGCGCCTGATAAGAACCGTGTAAACCGACAAATTTTAAAAAATAGTAGCCGTTACGCCGATGAAGATATTCAAATTGCGGGCAGTTGCGCGCTCGCCCACGACTCCCGTTATTAATTGCCCCGTCGCCGCCGACGCACCTGTACTTTGGGGCCCTCGGGGACACCCCAAATGCACCGGCTCAATTTGGACAATTAAGAAAACACCTAGTTTACCACTTCTATGGTTCAGTTTTAGAAAATAAACAGCGCAAGATTAATTCTTCAGGTACTTTAGTTAGCCACACAAATTTTTACATAGATATCTGGGTGAGGTAATGTCAAAATTACATGCGTCATATATTCCTTATATATTACATGGCTCGTATATTCTTTAGCCATAATGTGTAGGTGTGTGTGTGTGTTAGCAGATAGTCGCAATCGTGTCATCAACCTTCAAGAAATATTTATTTAAGTTTTTTTTTGAATGTTGAGAAACCATCAAGATCTTAAAAAAAGGCTATACCTATGTGGCGGATTCATCTCTCATTCATTCATTTCGCCACTGTACTGCAAGAAAATCTACAAAATAAAATAGTTATTTTTTGTAAATACTTCTGCGTTGTAAATACCGAAATAATCTACCCGAAAATAATTGATCGAAAAGCAAATTAACCAAAAAGTTGCCCGTAAAGAAAAATCATCAAATTACTATTGAGAGCAATAAAAATTCTTCCCCAAAATGTCGATTTTTGTTAAAGATTGCCCTAATACAGGACATTTACATAATATCACGTTTCATTTCATAAAAACTAAACTTCTACTTCTTTCTTCTTTCTCTGCTTATCCATTAATGGATGTTTGCGACCACACTTTCCATGTTTTCCCTATCTCTGGCTGTGTGGATCAACGTCTGTATGTTACTAATGCCTGTGCACTGTCTTATGTTCCGTAGCCACGACATTTTCCCAAACCTCTTCTGCCCTCGATCTTGCCCTCCTAATCAACTTTGAGAAACAACAATTGAAAAAAAAAACTAAACTTGTTTCTTCACCCGTGCTTCTTTTGATACAAATAACTGTGGAGTAACAGTTTCTGTTTTCCCTGTTCACTGATTACAAAGTCGACTTCCAATCTACGTGTTTATGTCGGATGATGATAGGCACAATAAATACAATTATTCAGAAATTGGCAGGTTCGCTAAAGAGTTCTTAGGGGAATTATGATTTCGGGCAATTTTGCATTAGGTCAATCTTCATTTCGGTGATTTGCTTTTCGGTCAATTTTTCTTCGGCCATTTGCTCTCGGACAATTTTCTGGATACGCAATACAGCTATGTGCAGAGTCTAACTCATTCTGACCATGGTTTGTGGCAAAAAATCAGAGACTTACTTGCTTATTTCTTTCAAGTGTGTTGAATTAGAAGCTCTGTAAAGAGAGCTGCTGCCAGATAGAACTTTTATTTTATCCCAGGCAGCCATCAGAAAATACTTAGACAGAATGTGTCATTTTCTCTCGCACGCATTTTCATAACTTCAAACAAAGAACCTATCTCGGCAAGAGTAGGCAATAGTACGACACAAACCGAGCATCGGTGTACATCCGGAAAAAATACCCGTTAAGTTTCTGTTCTTTCTTCCGCATGTGGCATCTTGTCTGATAGTCAAGCAGCGTTAAAAGCGATCAACTCAGTATCAATCAATTCGAAATTGGTCAAAGAAGAATGCAGAGAAGCTGAATAAATTAGGCAAAGAAAACTAAGTCCTCCTATTCTACCAACGGATAGAAGGCAATGAAAAAGCAAATAATCTAGCTAGAAAAGGAGCAAACACTCCACTAACTGGACCAGAACCGTTCTGCTTTCCAAATGGTAACCAACTCAAGGCGGAACTCAAGAACTAGGAAGATTCCATTCGCAACTTGGAATGGGAATATTGCAACGGTCTAAGACACTCGAAGAAGTTTCTAAGGGCTTATGATCAAGAAAAATCACAGATCTTCCTGGGTTTAAGTAAGAACAATCCTCGGATTGTCACGGGGTTTTAGCAGGACACTGTCTCCTCAATGAACACCTCAGTAGATTGAAACTAAGAAGAAACGGCGAATGCAGATTCTGTGGGGAAGATGGAGAAACACCAGTACACCTCATCACTGAGTGCGCCGAGACGACAACCATTCGTGCCATGAATTTTGGTACGACTGATATTGGAGATGGAGAACTACCCTCTATAAAACAGTCCCAGATACTGGCTTTTGTCAAAGCCCTGGGACTGTATGATGAGTTATAACTCAAGAAAGGGGGACACAATAGATCTGTAAGGTCGCAGTGATTAACCCCCCTCCCACTAATTCTAATTCTAATTCTAGTGTTGGCGGTTGGAATCGCCACGATCACCCACGATTTTTTTCTTTCTGCGTACTATTGCCCACTATCTTTATACAAACAACAGAATCAAGATCATTAAAAGACACCTATATCAAAGTATAATTATTAAACCAAAAAAATGTAGTCTTACCTCTCATAACACTCTGATTTTATCTAACCTTCGCTTTCCAAAACTATCTTTTTATAGCCGCTTAACATCCAAAATGTCTAAATAAAAACGGCGACCAGCGGGTGGATCGGTGAGGGGGGACAAACCCCCTTTACCCCCAACCAACGCCCGAGACCGGTCAATGGCCAATGGCCACGCACGTTCATATTTCGAAAATAAATAAACGACAAAATTTCGAAAAGTAATAGTTTTTTCTGATATTAATGCCGGATGGACCCTTTTGGCGCCAGACGGTGGCTGCGTGGCGCCATCTCTCTCTTATTTATCGAGCGACGTCACAATAAAATGAAATCAAATTAATACGGGCCTCTACCAGCCGAGAGAGACGGATGGTAATAAACTGGTATTTGTGTGAGAGAAAAAAGGATGCGGGAATAAGGAGATGCTATGAAAAATGTATGGAATGTTTCCCGCGGTTCCTGTCTGGTTCCGAATCGTAGTCAAGTTTTATTCACCTTTTTTTTCGAAACCCTTTAACAATTTATTGCCGGGTGTTTGACGGTTTAATTGTGCTTATAATAATGATATAAATCACATCGATATTTTTGAATACATAGATATATTTAATGGTGTGTGTAAAGAAATTTTCAATAATGAAGATATTTGAAGTTACTCTAAAATTTCTGCTTCACAAGTGGAAACCAACTAAAAGCAGAACTCAAAAACCTTTGAGACTCCATACGTCAACTGGAATGAGAATCCTGGTCTAAGACACTCAGAGAAATTTCTTAGAACTTACGACCGAGAAAAATTAAAGAGTTTCCTTGATTTAAGTAAGAACAATCTTGGATTGTCACGGGGTTTTTAACAGGACACTGCCAACAGCAGCAATGGAGGTCATTCTAGACCTAACACCACTGCACATTGTCGTCGGTAGTTATGCCAATGCGACAATGAATAGAATGGTCATTAACGGAAACACTACTGGGAGAATTTTCAGGTTAGGGGCTTAGAACACCCCCAAAAAGAAAATTCCACTTCTCCAAATCCTAGTGGATGACATACCAAGAATTTACAACTTCGAGAAACACCTCACTCTAGTATTGAGTAATAAAAAGGATTGGAAGGAAGAAACGCTTGCTCAGCATGTAAAAGACTACTGATGCTTCCAAATCCAAAGCAGGGACCGGGATAGGAGTATTAAAGCCAAAAACTAAATACTCCGAACCAATGGGCACCTACCCCTGCATCCTTCAGACAAAAATTTACGCTATCGAAAGATTCGTACATTTTATCTTAGATAGGAACCATCAAAACTAGGAAATTGCCATCCTATCCGATAGTCAAGCAGCACTAAACGCGATCAATAAGTTGGTCAGAGAATTCCTAGAGAAGCTCAACAAATTAGGCAAAGAAAATAAAGTACTACTACTCTGGGCGCCTGCTCACCAAGGGATACAAGACAATGAAAAAGCAAATGATCTAGCTAGAAAAGGAGCGAACACTCCACTAACTGGACCAGAACCGTTCTGTTTTCCAAGCGGGAACCAACTGAAAGCGGAACTGAAGAATCTGGAAGACTTAAGAAACTATAACCTCTGTTAACCCGTTTCAGACACTGTAGCATTTGTACAAAGCTCTGAGAGTGTATGGTATGAGTTATGACTCAAGAAATGGGAACATTTCCCCCCTCCAGTACAATATACAATTTACTCTAAAATTTAAGTGAAGTAACGTTTACGTCTTGTTTGTGATACTCTAACGTTGTTACGTGCTTTAAATAAATATCATTACTATCATTTAATACAGAAAAATAAACTTATTGTTGATCTAAGTTGTGCACAGCCATACCATTCTTTACTCGAAGTAACTCGGGGCTAATTTGACCGTGTAGATACTTTGTTCTGGATAAAGCAGGAATCTTAATTTTTAGTAATCAAGAGGATATACTATAACTGGCTATATTGCCATGCCAATATATCTAATAAGTATAATATATTAACTACCAATCTTATATTCAACACTATGATAAGACTCATTAGGAATATATCTGTGCGTAGTGGTATTTTTTCTAGAGATATCAAATTCGTTAGACAATTATTAGTATTTCTAATAACTAATACAAGTATTTTATTTTGCTGTTCACCAAAAGTTCCAACCCCCTTCTGTAATAATAACAGAGAAAACAAAGAAAGAAGTATTTTTTTATAACATAAAATAAAGAAGTATAAATTCACTTCCGTTAAATTGAAAATTGACTTCAAACATCTAACTCGAAATCTGCCAATAATGTCACATCCTTTTATCAGATGCAACGTGTGAAACTAAAATCTCAAAAATTCTATATATAAAAAACATCCCGAAGAGAACTTGTAGCACGCGACAGCCCTGTCTACAAAATTCTTACATCGTCGCTTGACATCAGTTTATTTTTCATCTTGAGACAGTACCATATACCAAAATGTACTTTACATTCTTAAATTCTAAATACTTTTTATTTATAACAGAGGGCCCAGAGGGTGAAAATACATTTTAGTTTTGCTAATCAAAAATGTTATTTACACTATATCTGTATGAATGACCAGTAAAGAGGAAGAATATACAAGGAGTTCATAAACTATTAAAAGTAGAATAGGTCTGGATAATCTCTAGATTATATTTTTTCATCGTATCCTATCGAAAAGATAATTATTATAGACTCAATTTGTCAAAATGACATTATATCAAGTTAAACTTCAAAATGAACAATTACTACCTGTAAACAATTACTTAATAAGGTAAAACCAAAAAGCCCCAAACTTTCTGGATGATTATATTTAAATTTTAGGTATGTTATGTTTATTTATGTTATATTCCAAAATTATAATGAAAGAAGCGATAGCCTCTAAAATCTAAAAGAAAAATAAAAGAGGCTTTCTTAATACAATCTAATAAAAATAAATGTATTGCTCATGCATCTGTAGATGTTAGTAATGTAAAGCAATCGCTTCTTTGATTTTAAAGAACATAACATAAATAAACATAACGTACGTAAAATTTAAAAATAATCATACAGGAAGTTTGGGGCTTTTTAGTTTTACCTTATTAAGTAATTTTTATCAGGTAGTAATTGTTAATTTTGAAGTTTACTTGATATAATGTCATTTTAACCGAACTTCAACGGTTTTCTTGTAGACGTATCTGTTTTAAAAAAGCTAAAGTGTTCTCGAATAGTTGAATTTAAATATTTTAAATAGTTTTTTTCTCTTTTTTTCTGACAAGTAGTTTCCGTTTGGATTTGACCCCAGAAGTGTTTACAAAAAATAACTATTTCATTTTGTAGATTTTCTTGCAGCGCAGTGGCGAAATACCCATATAGGATTTTTTTAGAGAGATGAATCCACCACATAGGTATAGACATTTTTTACAGAAAAAAATGTTGTCTGTTTATTTGATATTAAAAGTATGATTTTTGATTCGATAAAGAAATTGTTTATACGTGATATCTCCCCCTATATTGATCTTAACAAATGGATCTGACGTAGAACGTCTTAAGGAAAAAACGGATTAGATGTCGCTAGTCATTTTGGACCTTGTTGGTTTAATGAAAAAACAATTAGACGGGACTTTTTCTACCTTGTTAAAAATGACGGATTGTGATTAGATCTACCGGCAAAAAAATAATTAACGTTTTGCTGTATTATTAACCGTAGATAAATCAAAAGAAAATGGATATTAGGGAAGAAAATTTGTCACAATGTGACATACCGGTCTTTTTTATGATTGATTAGGTAAGTATTTCTTGATTTAATTTTATTCATACACTTTTAATATTTAAAAAAAGATACATTGAAACTATTAAAAATTTATTTGTACTTAATCTTAATACACTGTTTTCATTCACCTTAAAGTTTTTTTAGTGTTCTAGTGGGCCAATTTTAGTTCTTTTTAAAGCAATTTGTAACTAAATCGAATGACTGTTTAGCCTCTTTATAGATCCTTACTAATATATAATATACAGGGTCCGTCTCAAAAGTGGCTCATCCCTATAACTTTTTAATTTTTTCTGTTAAAAAAAACGAGATTTGGTATGTTAGTCTATGACATAAATTAGGATTGATTGATATATTCAATTGTTTTCGATCACTTCCTGTTTCACCGGAAATGACTACAACTTTTGATTTTTAAATGGTACTCTCGGTATTTTTTTACTCTCTTCAATAGAATATGACATTCTGAATAAAATGGCATATCATATGTTAACTTTTAAAATTTTTGCATATCGTTTATTTGTAATTATAACTTGCGGTTCATAACGAAAATTTTACTCGAAATATACCAATTGTGTGGTATCAAATTATTCGTAAAAAAATGCTTTTTCCAAATATGCTAATGAGCGACTCTAATTGCATTTGAAAAAATTGAAATATGATTCCTCCTTGATTAAGAACTAGTGTTTTTAACATAGCCATGGCACTCTAGATTGGAATTTAAAATACGATTTTTTATTAAGCGAGAATGTCAAAAATTGACATATGATATGTCATTCTATTGAGAATGTCATATTCTATTGAATAGAGTAAAAAAATACCGAGAATATCATTTAGAAATCAAAAGTTGTAGTCATTTCCGGTAAAACAGAAAGTGGCCAAAAATAACTGAATACGTCAATCAATCCCAAATCTCGTTTTTTTTATCTGAAAAAATAAAAAAGTTATAGGGATTAGCCACTTTTGAGACGCACATACCGGGTATGCTACCATACCTATTGGTATGATCGGCTAATAATTACCTAATGTTAGCAAGTTCCTGCTCTTTTTAATCAAATTTATGATTAAATATGATAAAAATATTTTTAATTTATTGTCCCATCTTTCGTATTTTCCCCTAAATATTAAAATTATTCCATTGTGCCAACGAAAATCATAAATTCGACTGTTTGCACAGAATTTATCTGGATTTGACGTCCTATATTCTCCAGAAAATATTGTGCCTTCCGTTCAATATGTTCGTACGTATTGATTTGTAAAAATAAAATATTGAAGAAGCTATAATATACTGAAGGTTTGTCTAGATTGAGAGACTCAATAAATGGAGTATAGTCAATATATGAAATTTATTTTAAATTAATTTAATTTTTTTAGTTAATATATGACTTTCTCAAACTAATTCTAGTATCTACTGTTTTACGTAGAGCACAATGAGCACATTTAAAAAAATATTTTTAAAAAGAAAATTATGTCCTAAAATGGGGGTTAATTGTAATAATTGTGATTAATCTTTTTATTCATAGACTGTAATTGACAAAGTAGAATATACTAAATTACTTTGGAGAGTACTTCCAGATTAAACAATATTACTTTCACTTTTATTCTTCATTATTTCCGTTATATTTTCCAAATATTTACAAATTATTTCCGCGATCATATACGTACTTACCTACTGAAGACAATTTTTCACTCGATCTAAGTCACTTGTAAACAAATATCTGTTTCCTTTCCCTTTCGGAAAATATATATACAGCGCATACCGTAGTGACATCTACGAAACTTTTGGTACTTCCGCTTCTGTCAGAATAAAGAGCGGAAGCCAGCAGAAGTAGATTTTCCTCAGTGTATTTCCCGAGTCCTTGTTTATTTGTTCGTGTATTTATACGTTTTCGAAATATAATAGATCTATACCAGTTTCTTCTTAAAGAAAAGAATATACTTCATTAAAATGTTATTATTTATTACATATTCACACGTATATTTATACTCACTAAAGTAAAGTACATACGCGTTTGTTTAATGTATCTATTGCTCTGTTTTTATTTTACATATTTACTGGGTAACTTTTGGCCTTTAAATATAAAACACAATTTGTTTTCGCTTGTTTTACTAGTGTGCAAAAAGTTCTGCAAAAAATTGTTTACATACTAATGCAATAGTCATCCTAATTATGTTCATAATGAGTTTTTTACTTCAGAAATTAATATACATAATATACAGGGTGGTCCGAACTGTATTCCGGAAACTTCGGCAGCATATTCTGCAGCTTAAAACAAGTAAAAAAGTTCGTATATAAATGTATGTCCTAAAATGCTTAGTTTCGGAGATACAGGGTGTAGAAGTTTCATTATTATTTCGATTTTTTCCAAATAATTTATGAAGTAACGTCAATATTTGTATGAGAATTGGTGTCTGAGAGTTTTTTGACATGAGAAATTTGATTTTGATGTCAATATGACTTCTACTTGTAGAGGTCGCCACCTACACATTTTTTAATTGGTTTGAAGAGTAATAACTTTTCGTCCGTACCTGTATAATACTACTGAGTAAAAAAATACACATTTACAACTCTTTCTTCTGCAGAATATGCTGCCGAAGTTTCCGGAATACAGTTCGGACCACCCTGTATATTATTTATTGTATGCATATGTATAGGTTAACAAACATAGATTTTTTTATGTAAAAAATATGTACTTATTTAAACATAATGTGTGCAACCTTTTCAGGATACTTCGCACTCCTATATGAGTGTTTTGATAAAAAGTCTAACTTTAGCAATTAGGGAAAATGTTAAAAATATTAATTATCTATATAATTATGTAGGCAATTATGCGTATAAATGATACTTAGTATAAATTTTCTTACCAATAATCACAAATGATATCCTGTTGCAGCAGCAGATAAATATCTATCTTCCAATACAGTCATTTTTCAATTGTTACTTTCTGTTAGACAATTTCTCTCTTCATTTAATCGAAACAATCAAAACCGAGATCAAAACTAATCGTGAACTACCTTTCAGGACAAAAAAAAACAATCTCTCAGCAGTGGCGTACTCATTCTGAGTCAGATTTCATATAAAAATTGTTTTGTGTACGCGTATATGTCTGATTTTTTTAGCTTAATCACGCTAAATGTTTATTTAGTATGAACTTTATATCTTTATTATTTATTATTATTATATGAAATATATTTTTATATTTGTATACACTTTTACAGTCTCTTTTACAATATACTCATTATTAATATATTTCAAAGATATTTTCCGAAAAATAATATTATATTAATGAGTAAAAAAAGCCGCTTGCAATAATAGGCGCAAAACCTATTAGATATTTTAAATAAAATTACTTATGCAAAAATTCCAAAAATAACAATTCAGTTTTATTTTTTCAACGTTTTTCCACGTAAATGAGACATATCCTTTTATAAATAGTTTATACAAATTAAAAAGAAAAATAATAAAAAATTTATAAAATTGCACACAACTGTTTTACCGACGTATATGAATTTTTATTTCTGAATTAGGTTATTAATGAAATTAAATAAAGTACTTTTACTTTGTAATTTTGGTCTACATATTAAAAACAACAAATCTATTATAGAAATTCAAAATATATTTATTAACCTAATGATTATATTGCACCATAATCTTTCTAGCACGCCACTGACTAAACCCAGACACAAACCAACAATTAGAGAATATTACGTGGCATTATTATTGGCTGGACCCGAGACAATGCTTTGATTGCCTTTTAATCAATCATTAGCTAATACTCTTATTAAAATTCTTACGGCGAATATTTAAGACAAAAATCGATTGTAATCGAATTCTACGCCGTCACGGTGATGACGGCTCTTTCGACCTAATTTGATTCGACGCATCTACAGGGTGGGCAAACAGCATTCGTTTTAGTAGAAGATCCACATCCTATAAGAAAAAAACTTTTACATTATTGTCCCCATTTTAGTTTTACAGCTGGTTCCAATAAAATTGAGTACGATATAAAACATATTTTTATTATTTGAGCAGTATATTCTATGATACCAGTACCCCATTTCTCTACTCATGTGTCATAATTGACATTCTGAAAAATTTATTTGCCACTTTGTCAAAAGCAAAGTAGTTTTATACAATGTCACAATAACCTTAACATGTCAAAATACTTGACATAAATATACACCTCGCCCAAATATTCGAGAAAAATGTGTAAAGAGTCGTATCCATTTTTTTGGAACCAGCTGTACATCATCGTCATCATTTTATTTTCACCTTATTCAACTATTTCCACTTACGGTGTAGCCTCCCCACATTTAGATAACCTCTTTGTAACGCAAGTAATCCCTGATAATTTTCTAATATCATAGTCCCATCTCATTGTGGTTTGGTCTATTTCTATGTCTCCCCTTTAATTCCCTTGTGGTTATCATGCTGTAATTTTAATGGTCCATCTGTTGTCCGTCCTTCTAACACTTAGATTGTCCCTTTATTTACCACTTGAAGATTTGATTCTGTAGGATGTCATCCTATTTACTTGATTTTTGTCTTATCTACTCTTATTCTTTTACGTTCTTTCCTGGTTATTACTAGTGATGGCAAAAATCGATTAATTTCAATAATCGATTACTCGAGTTTCAAGCGATTTCAATATTAAATTACTCATTTCGTTCATTGTTTACGCATAGAAATACGAAAGCGATTCTTTAGCCATCCGAGAGATCCCCTTCGTGATTCAATCAGATCATATATGAACCAGATATAATCCAATATTTTTTCGATTTCGGACAGAGTATTTCATTCATCCACGCCTCGATAGATGGAGCGATACGCTCAAAAATCAGTTAATTTGACGATCGTGAGCAGTCTCGGCCGTGTGTCCTCAACCTTTCTATGCACCGGGGAACGAAACCGAGGATCTCGGTCGGACCACAAAAACTCTCAATCCTCTTATACGGCTTAAGATCTGGGCGCATAAAGTGAACACCAGGCATGAGACGGTTGGAAGGTTTTAAAATGTGGATCTACAGAAGACTCTTACAGATATACTTATACCCTGGACAGATCAGCGCACAATGAAGGTTATTGACAAAGAGAAGTGCGAGCAAATATAAAAAGGAAAGACCAATACCTGGGCCATATCATGCGTAATAGTAGAACAAAGCTTCAGAAGTTAATTATAGAAGGAAGAAGAGGCAGAAGGACTTCGGAACGCAAACTGCTCAACTTCTTTAAAGAAGTTTCTTTATAATTGCTGTCCTCCATTCACGCAGTTATGCTGCTCTGAACTGTTCAAGAACACGATACTCTCCCTCCATTCAACTGAGTCATAAAGTTCCAGAACTGTTCCGCGCCATATCGAGGCACCAGGCTATCGCGCACAGCTCCTTTTAGAACCGTTCTCGAGTAGCCAGGGCGTAAAGCCCGGAACTCAAAGTTCGCGAACGGAGGACAGCAATTGTCGTTTTAAGTGTCAGGTTTCCTCTCTTCTTGTGTCGGTGTCATAGATCATGACTGGTAGTACGCATGTTTTCTCCTTGTGGTAAATAAAAGGTGGCCAATAAAAGTGCTATAATTACTAACTTATTTTCCAATGGCCTGGTGGTTAGATGAATTGCAGAAACAGTTATAAGCTGGTTTTATTAATTGTGCCAACAATTAAGCGAAACAAAGGCAGACCAAGCACAGCAAAATCAAACTTTATTTGCGTTCATATCTGCCGCAATAACGTCGGAAACTCTCACGATTTTATTAAGTCGATTCGGTTTTACAGTTTACGATGCCTCCAACGACACTCCAATTGCCAATAACTTTGATTTTATAAGCGCCCTCTTTATGTAAACGAAAATATTGAGGCTTTGCGCCGCGCCGCGCCGCTCGCGTCTCAGCCAGAAACCGGTCACAAGCATTCGCGATTCGGATTTTATTCGAGCGCCAAAATGAATAATCGATTCTGATTACGATAAAGTTCGCGTTATATTGTTGTCAAAGGTGACAATATTCTACGATTTTGCTGGAAGTAATTTAATGTGGAGAATTTTCTTTATATGTCATCATTCTTCAGCGCTCCCGGTTTCCAGCTTATTTCGAAAGCCATTATAGTGTAGCTACTCCCTCACATATTTATACTCTCTTTGTGGTTGGGCCAATGTTTGTCTATTTTGTTGGCTATGTGGGCCCCAAGTTATCCCTGATAATTTCCTAATATCCTTGGTCCCATCTCAGGTTCAGTCTTCTAGGTCTCTTAATTCCTCGTAGCTACCATGCTGTAACTTTTTGTGGTCCATCTGTTGTCCACCCTTCTTGCCAGGTGTCGTACTTATTACCACTTGAGAGATTTGATTCTGTGGAGGACATCTAATACCTGGGTCTTTTGTTTTATCCGTTCTATTCTTTTACGGTCTTTCTTGGTAATTCCCAGCCTATTCGTTCCATTGGGAGTTGTGCGACCTACGGTTTTCCATATATAATCTTGGTTTTAAGCGTCCAAGTTTGATCTGCATAGGTCATGACTGGCAGTACAAGGGTGTCCCATTTTGGTTGAAATCATACATCATATAATATCATCCTTATAAATCCCATCTCCGTTGTGGTAAGAGATAAAAGTGTTTTTGTTGCTGTTTTACTTTCCAACATCCAACTTTTTAGTCAAAGGAAAGTACCCAGCCCAAACAAAATTCTGTGGCAACCTTCTTCAGAAGAGGGGTGGCGTACCCTACCAAAGAATAACCACAACAGCTGTCTGTGGGGTCTTTTTGAAAGAATTGCAATTAGAGACACCCTCCATATCTTCGTTATTGTGAAAGGTATCGAGAAGTTGAAAACTAATTCTTTTGGAACTTTTTTACGTAGAGATACAGTTGCCATGAAATGCATTTTCCTACGATAAAAATATTTTTGAAAATATGAACTAAAGTTTGTTTTTCAAAATTGAACACCCTCTATATTTACGAATCATATGATCTGTCTTTCTGACAGCTTCTCAAAAATACCATAACGCATTATATTTATTTTCAATATTTACTGAAATGACTAACAGATTTCATTAATAGATCATTTTTATTAGTACGCCATGATTGATAATAAAGAAACTAAAATTATTAGAAGTATACTGCTATCTATCTCTTGTTTTATTTTGGAATGGAAATTCTTTATATATCAAGGAAACTTAACTCTCTACTGCTATTGAACTTTTAGATATCCCTTTAGATAATTTACATGAAATATACTTTCAGCAAGATGGGGCTTACCCTCACAACTTTGAAAATATTAGTTTTTTTTTGTTAAATGACTTGTTATTTCCCAAATCAATGAATTGGGACCAATGCACCCATACCATAGCCTCCCTGATTTCCGAGTTTGTCCGTTCTCTACTTCTGTATTTAGGGTTTTTTGAAATATAAAATATATCGTGACAACTACAACGAGTATTGGGATTATTGGATTAATAGCAATATGAAAATGCCATCAGACAAGCTTTTAGATATTTTCAAACCCATCCCGTTATAATAAATCCAGTTAAAAAAAAAGAAGAAAAACGTATTCAGAGATTTAGTGATAACAGTTTAAAAGTAAAATATTGCAGTCCTAAATAAAATTTTAATGTGTGTATGGGTATCTTAACAAATAGGTACCATTTTGATTTTTTGTTATCTCTCACGGCCTACTAATGAGAAAATGATATATTTTAAATATTGCAGTAAATAATGAAAATAAATATAGAGTGTTATACATTTGTGAGAAGCTTATAGCAAAACGGATCATATAATTTATAAATATACAGGGTGTTCCATTTGAAAAAACATAACATTACTTATATTTTCAAAAATATTTTTTTCGCGGAAAAACAGACAACGCCACTGTATTCTACGTAAAAAGTTCTAAAAGAATCAGTTTTCACCTTCTCGATACATCACAATAACGAAGATACGGGGGGTGTTACAAATTGCAAAATTTTCAAAATGATCCTGTACCTTAGAAACAATGAAAGCTTCGAAAATTTTGTTTACAGCATCTTCCGTTTGACAAAAAAATGGGACAGGTTGGTGCAAACACCTCCTATCTTTACTAATAACGGAGATACCGTATGATTTCAACCAAAATGGGACACCCTGTACACATTGGTCGAATGTTTTTCTTCTTTAGAAAAAATGGCATTCTACATTTAAATATGATTGAGTTTCTTCCATAAGTATTCCATGCTAACTTAATTTCATAGTATAAATAATCATAGTATACTAATATAAATATTTCCTATTGCTTGTTCTCAACTGCTGTGTGCCCAAATGGTGTAACATATTGTTTTTTTTCTTCTTTTTCTCTCCCCACGTCAGTTTTCAAATTGAAAAAAAAAGAGAAAAAATAACCGGAGACTATCGTGTGAGATAGAGAAAGAGAACAAAACAATGACCAGTGCTCTTTCCTCTTGGGCTCCTCGCCAGTGACAGCCCCTTATAAATGATCCCGATCCGTTAATGAAATGATAATGGTAATGAGCCGCATACCATGGCCGACCCGGCCCTGACCTCTCGTGCCAGCGCGAAAAAAAAAATAGACGATCGATGGAATGGGAAACAATGGAACTGGGAGAATAAAAAAGAAAACAAAGAATTTTGATGAAAATTTTCAAATAAGGTTAAGTTTTGCTTGGAAATGTATTACTTTTCTTAACTTTTCCAAATACGTCGGTTGTCTTTTATATTTTGCGTATAGAAACATAGTAGGCGCCTGTCAACTTATATCAGATGTCAAAATTAACTGTCATCTTTAATTCACTTAACGCTCAAGTTTTAGACCGCTTTGTTTTATGTCAGATTTTTGAGTCAGTCAAAAATGGAATTAAATCGAGAAAATTTTCGCGCAATAATTTTTTACAATTTGCGAAGACATTTGTCCCAACAAGAATGCTTGCCGAGTTGGTTTCTGTTTTCGGCAATAAAGCATCACCACATCAGTAGTCAATTTATCGTTCGTATGGATCATTTAAACGTTGACGGATTAGTCTTAGCGACGATCCAAGAACAGGTCAAGCAACAACGGCAGTCATGTACCCAGGAAAACATCGATATTGTATGTTGTATGTAAGCTGATCCTAGAAGATCGACATAACACATATTTTCGTGAAATTGAAGCATTATTGGGTATTTCAATGACCCCAATTGAAAAAAATTTACATGAAGAATTATCTGTAAAAAAACTAGTTTCTTGTTAGATACCGCATCTGTTGACGGAAGAACAGAAAGCAATTAGAGTTAATTGGTTTCAAAAAACTCTACATCGATTTAACGCAGGGAACTCAAAAAAAAGATTTTCAATCCTAATTAATCGTGGATTTACTCTTATGAAGTCTAAAACTATAAACTTCAATCGGCTGTTTGACTGTGGAACCAAAACCGGCGAAAGATATCCATTCTAGAAGTGTTTCGAAAAAGATGGTGGCAACATTTGTCTCAAAAGCGGTTCATGTAGTAATAATTATTCCTCTTCAAGATCAAAGAACTATTACTGCTGATTCGTACATATCTATTTGTTTGCCGGAAGTAATTGCTGAGTTTCGAAAAACCAACCCTCAACTACGAATCATTCTCCACCAAGACAACGCAAGTTCCCTCACAGCTTGAAAAACAACTGGGTGTTTAAAGCAAGAAAACATCGAATTGTTGGACCATCCTCCATACAGTCCCGAACTAAATCCTAACGACTTTTTTTACTTCTCCAAAAATTAAGAAAAAACTACGCGATCAAAAGTTCCAATTTCCAGAAGATACCGTCAGCGCCTTTAAAAACGCAATTTTGAAGGTACCAACAATAGAGTGGAATAACTGCTTTCAGAAAAGGTTCCAAGAGATGTAAAAATGTATTTCTCTTCGTGGGGAATACTTCGAAAAACAGTAGTATTTTAAAGTTATCTACTGTTCTTTTTTAAAGTTCCGTACCCAAAGGGTAAAAACGGGAACCCTATTGCTAAGACTTCGCTGTCCGTCCGTCCGTCCGTCACAAAGGTCTATCTTATGAACCGTTATAGCTAGACAGTTGAAATTTTCACAGATAATGTGTTTGTATTGCCATTATAAGAACAAATACTAAAAACAGAATTAAATAAATGTTTATAAATAAAAAAGTACTTTCACTCAACATTATCTTTTAAGTAAGAATTTTACATAGAATCTTTCAAGTCCTCGGTAGCCGCGTGGTTAAAGCGTTAGGACTTTACGCTCACGGAAAAAAAGTTTATAATAATATAGTATCTAATGTTGTATAGATAGTGAATGGTACGGAACACTTCGTGCGCGAGTCCGACTCGCACTTGACCAATTTTTTCTACTCCTATATACAAAATATAAAAAAAACAACACTCGTATGGTGAAAAATAATTCGTAAAAATATAAATATATGTAATGTGAAATTAACCCTGTATAATATTAAATTCACTGACCTTTGCCTGTTCATGATCTAGCAAACAATGCTCTATGTTTTCTAACTATGTAACTTAACAAAAATCTTATCTTAAATCGAGATATAACTAGTTCAGATATCAATCGCATTTCGCTAAATTCAATATCGAATTGTGCTCAGCTGGAACGCTTATATATTTAAAATCGATATTTAATTGGTACCCCGATTAGCATTACAGGAGTTATGATCACTTTGATTATTTGTGTAGGATACAAACAATATATTTTAAGTTATTAAAGGCTGGATGACACGATCAAAGTGAACTTGAATCAAGTACACTTGGATGCTACCATATAACTGTACTTATATAAAAATACTCAGGTCGCACAACGCTCAATGGAACGAAATAAGCTGGGAATAACCAAGAGAGATCGAAAAAGAATAGAGT